>NW_015387418.1:55014-68111 GCF_001527695.2 Protobothrops mucrosquamatus
CAGGACTGGCCTAAGGGTTATCTTAATTTGGTTTTAAAATAATTTTAACAAGAAAAGGCCAATAATTAATATTCTATTTTAATTACATTTTAAATTTAGTATTTTTGTATTACGTACTTGTTTTAAATGGCTGTAAGCCGCCCTGAGTCCGTTTGGAGAAGGGCGGGGTAGAAATTCAAATAAACTTAAACTTAAACTTGTGCTCAAGCCAGCCAGAACAAAATTTAAATAGCAGTCTTATAATTAAACTATTAAAGCTCAGCCATTAAAAACTCATCAAATGCAAACATGTCATTAAGAAAGTCAGAATGCATAATGAAGATTCATTGTGGAAGTGCTTTCCTTTTTTACAGTATATATATATATTTTCCTTTAAAGAGTCACTTCTGCTGAGCCCTGATTTCACTGCAGCCCGGCTCAACCTCGGGTTCACTATCCTTGTGGCAGCTGTGGCTTTTGTGGCTGATGCGCTTTGGACTAAGAGGTCTCGGGAGAACTGAGCCAAGCAAAAGCTTCTGAATCCGCGAGATATGTGGGGTCACGCAAAAGCATGGCTTGAAACGGTCTTTTCTGGTGGCTGCATCCAACGAGAAGAGGGGAACAGTCAAGACAACTGAAAGCTTCCTGTGCAGATTGAAGCTTTCATTACTCAAAACCATTGATCAGAAAGTCTTATCGAGCTTTGAGAAGTGGTTGCAAGTCCCTTCCTTTAGCACCGTCGTAACTTGGAATGGCCCCTGAATGAATGGTCTTGAGGACTATCTGTGTCATAAAAACGATATCACTGAATGACCTTTATGTCATTTCAACAAATTACCTTTAGTAATTTCCATCCATTTTTCATCTTAAAAGGAATACTTTGGGAGATTTTCGAATGTATTTTAGCACACGTGGCAATCTTTAAGTCAATTTAAATTGAACTGTCCTGTGGTGATGGGTAATGGATTCGTGTGTCATTACCTAAAGAAAAACTGTTTTTACCCAATTTGGGATAATTTACCCAGATTTAGAAGTACTGCTCTGGAAGCTGGTCTTCATATCTGCAATAAAAGCTGCTTTTATTTTACTTATGTGTTTGTCTTGTCTGTCTTATGGAAGGTTGGAGGTAGATTGGACGTTTATAGAGAGAATTATTGCAGTGACCAGAATATTGTTAGAGCAGTCCTCAATTTACTCACTTACTTTTCAGTAGCTGAAGTTGAAACAGGAATTTTGTTCAACTTTGTGTTGTGGACTCTTGTTAAAAAATATGGAAGGTAGACTCATAAAATAAGTAAGTTGTGTTATCTGTGGAAGAAAATTAAAGTACCACTAATATTTCTCCCGGTGTAATCATTTCAGCAAATCAGTACATAGAATCTCACCAAGGGGCTGGGAGTAGAAACAAGTAGCATCCCCATTGGCCATCACAGCTTGGAATTCTGGGATTTGCAGTCCAACCCTCTATAGCAGGGGTCTTCAAACTTGGCCCTTTTATGACTTGTGGACTTCAACTCCCAGAATTCCTGCTGCCTGTATCTGGAAATACAAGCTAAAACTGAAGCCTCATAGGGAAAAGTTTCAGCGTTAAAAAGCTGGGAAGATAAAGTGTGGTGTCTTACAAATCCACAAATCCCATGTCCCATTTTTTTCACTATTAGATGCTTCAGAACTGGTTTCACTGGTTTAATTAATAAGTAATTCACTGGTTTAATAAGTAATTCAATAAGTAACAAAACTCATCTGAATTCATCTATTACCAACAAGACCTGACTTGGTGTAAATTGCTATTTCCAAACCTAAGTAGCTGTTCCTGTGACTGGTGAAAGAAACTGAGTTCTTGGATAGAGACCTCTCACATTGAAAATGACGGGCATGTGGATGTCCACAGGAGGTGTGTGTCTGTGAAGAAGATGGTAGCAATGTGCAATCAAGCCTTGCCATGTTTTTCTTATGCCACAAGGCATGTAAAAAAAAAAGAGAGGCAGGGCTCCAGTTGTGTGGCTACTGCCACCATCTTGACTTTTTGACCTCCTTTTAGATTCCCATGGATTGTACATCATTTGCACAATAGTATCACAATGCCCTATGACACCATTTGCCTCATTGCTTATTGAATGGAGATTCATGGGTGAGTGCTTCCCCTCTTTAGCCATAAAGTACACAGCCTTGTATACTTTTGTCCCGATTCACAAATTATGCTACCCTTAATATATTATTCTTTTGCTTTTAGCTTAGCAAATCGTAAAATTGAGACCATGGTGGTTTATAAACCATTATATATAATTGCCGGATAATTATTTAACACTAAACAAGTCATGGCTTAGTACAAGCCAATATAAGAAATATAAGAAAAAAAGAACACAAGGTCCATATTTTAAATATACAAGAAATTAAATACCAGCTGTCCATCCTTTTTGTTAACTCAGAAATAGGTCCAGTGAATGTCACTATATATTTTTGGGGTCTGGGGATCAGGCCAAATGATTGTCAGTAGATTTACTTGTAACTAAGGGAAACATTCTTAGAAATTAGTTAAATAGGCTAAAAGAAAGGGAGAGTGAGTGAAGTGTGTGAGAAGTCACAGGGTCTAAAACTAAAGCCGTTTACTAAGATCTAGGAATGTTTTCATCATTAAAAGCAGAGTGTTTAAAATATGTTGTGTTACCTTACTATAACACAAATAAATCATTTATTGAAAATATCAGTAAGAAAGCATGGATAGCCAGGAAAATAAAAATAAGGATCAGTTTCACTTGAGGCACAAATGACTAGGTTCAAATGATCATGTTCTGGATACATTATTCAAAGACCTAACTCCGTGGAAGAGTCCATAAGGCTGGGAAAAGTGGAAGGAAAGAGAAGAAAAGAACGATCTCCCACAGGTGCTTTTTCAGGAGACAACTGGACTTCCTTGTTTTTCTTTGAAGATGTTTCGCTTCTCATCCAAGGAGCTTCTTCATCTCCGACTGGATGGTGAGGAATCGAAGGATTTATATTCAGTTGCCTCCTGAAAAAGCTCTTTTGGGACAACCATGACCTGGATGATTGAGAATCTCCATAGACCAAAGGACAATCTGCACCTAGGTGGAGGCGCTCAGGAGTCAGAATGAGACAACTCGCCACAGCCAACTTGCCATGGTCAACTCAGCACAGGACAACTTGTCACGGGACAATTTAACAATTCAATTATTTTAATTTTTGTCATTCACATTTCATTCTGTTCCTCCTTTGGCATCCTTTCTTTAATGATTCTATTCCACTATTTATTTGATATTAGTGTAACTCTTGTCCCTCAGCGAGTTGTCCTGCAGCAGTTTGGCGGTGGCGAGCTGGCCATTGGAAGACCTGAAAGACCAGGTTGGGGGCCGGCCATCTTGGAAAAGTTCCATCTTTGACTTGGTGGCACATAAGCAGTAAACGTTAGAAATATGAGTTTAATGAGATAGTCTCTGGTCTCCGTCACCAGCAAGAAGCGTAGAAGCTACTGTATATTGTGCTGCCACTTAGAAGATACGGGTCAAGTCCACCCTCAGCAGTAAAAGCTCCCTGGGAGACACTGGACCAGCCACACTCTTTATCTCCACTCAACCACCCTTACAGGAGGGTTTGAGCACTCCTGGAGAGGAGAGGATGATGGGATTTTCTTCCCGTTCGTCCTGACAAAGCATTTAGGATCAAAGGGAGACACCTCCCCCCCAAACATCTGATACAGGTAGTCCTTGACTTACAACCATTCATTTAGTGACAGTTTGATGTTGAATTGAAAAACAATGACTTACAAACCGGTTCTCACACTTAGAACCATCACAGCATCCACACAGTTACATGATCAAAATTCAGGCACTTGGCAACTGGCCTGTATTTATGACGGTTGCATCGTCCCAGGGTCACCGATTGCTATTCTCAACCTTCCCGGCTGGCTTCCGACAAGCAAAGTCAATGAGGGAAGCTGGATTTGCTTAACGACTGCAGTGATCCATTTAACAACTGCACTGATTTGCTTAACCTTGGCAAAAAAAGTCATAAAATTGGGCACAACTCATTTAATAACTGTCTTGCTTAGTGACAGAAATTCTCTTCCCCATTGTGGTTATAAGTCAAAGATTACTTTCATGTTGTGTCTCTGGGAAGGACCCTTTTCTCATCTGTATTTGTAATAGCATCTTGAAAATGTTACTCTCTTTATAATATAATGAATAATAAAAAAGTAATAAAGAATACAAATGACATTTTTATTAGTTGAATTATATTGCAAAAGCCAAAAAAGGTACATCTGAATCTTCTCATTATTTCACTAGACGCAGGAAAATACTTTTTCTTTAACAAAGAGGAGGAAAGGAAAGAAAAAAGCAAGTCTAATATTCTGTACATTTTCAAAAAAAAAAAAAAAAGGTTTCCTTCAAGATAAAGTAGATCACAACCTACTACTTGATAAGATAGAAAAATGCGGGTTAGACAGTGTTCTGACCCAGAGTTAAGATGCTTTGTAAAACCGGGTCAGACAGATAAACTCAATAAGAATGATTGCAAAACAGATATATATTTATTCAGAGAGATACTTGCATTTATGGTGGTTGCTTCTGGATATTGCACATCTGTTCATTCCTATAGGTGAGAAATTAATACTTCCTCCATACCACTTCTATAACTTGGATTGGAGCCATCGGAGACATGTGATGACCCCATGCTTTCTCAGACAAAGACATTCCAAACTGGCTCGTGTCCAGGAAATCCTGCAATGCCCTTTAGAAACTCCTCCCACTAACCTACTACATGATATAGCTGACTAGCTAAACTACATTACCCATAAGACATCTCTTAAGGAGACAACACTTAACCCAATAAATGTCAGATATTCTAACATACAGACCTACGTGGTCCAGAACACTCCCCGCTTGGAAATTTAAATTTCCACTACTAACTGAAGTAAGCAAAAAACATAGCATTAAGGCATGCAATTCTCATTGTTAACTAACTAGTGACTAAATAGGCAAAATATAGTATCAAACATGCATAACTATAGGGTAAATATAAACATGCACAATTATAACAGAGATAAGCAAGTGTTACATCAAACAATGCATAGGCTCAATACATAGTTTGAGGTTAGAACTTCTAGTTCGATCTTCGTCAGCAACGGGACCAAATCGGTGATCAGCCTGGCACAAGAGTCTTTGAGTCACGACCTGACTCATGTGGCTTCACAAACTGGACCTCAGCTTGGCGAACTAGTTCATCACAACTGGGTGGGGCCTGGTGCGCAAGTCCCATGGCCCAATAGTTCTGGTATGCTTTCTTGTCTCTCAACAAGACAAGGTCTTCTTCCTGTAAAAGAAACTGGAACCAAATCTGGAACAGAAAAACTGGAACCCAAAATTTCTCAGGAACAAAGGAAACTGGATTCACAGGATAATCAGGAGCCAAAGAACCTGGAAAAACAGGGAGCTCAGGAGCCGAAGAACCTGGAAAAACAGGAACAGCTGGAGCTGGAGACTCAGGAACATCTGGAAACTCAGGAACGTCAGCAGGAGCTGAAGAATCAGGAACATCTGGAAACTCAGGAACAGCTGGAGCTGGAAACTCAGGAACAGCTGGAGCTGGAGAATCAGGAATAGCAGGAGCAGAAGACTCAGGACACTCAGGAGCCGAAGGGACTGGATCCACCAGTGGAGCATTGAAGATGGCTGCTACTGTTGTCATGAGGGTAGTGAAGACTTCATGTGTGGGCATGGGTGTCTTTGACGACATAGAGTCCATGATTTTGCGGGGTACGCCAATCATGCGCTCCCACGCTTTGCCCATGTGAGGTGCATGGGGAGGGTAATTTTTGGCCTTCAGACATTTGTCAATCACTGGATCATGACAAACATCTTCGATAGTCTGTAAGTCCTTGCAGGCTCCTACAAAGTTAATTCTTGGGATGCTAAGACAAGTGATCAGAATGATTAAAACTATGCCTAATCTCAGGTGCTTCTGCTTAGAGAGGGGTTTGAAGCAGATTGGTTGAAGTTTACTGGGTGCTGAGGTTGAAGGTTGGCACGTTGATCTGGAGTTGGAAGTATATAGCGTTTTGGTCTCTTTGGCATCTGTCTGTTTGGACAGGCCAAGAACTCAGGACTTTCTAGCCAGATCAATTCTGTTAACTGTGTGGCAAGGTTGGGCCACTTAACTTGATTCACAAGGTTCTTATCTGTTGGCACATGTTGCCATTGTTCAGGGCTTAAAGATGTTCCAATCTTTTTTACTCTGTTGTCTATATAGACGTAGAAGTGTCTGCTTTGTTTGCAGATGTAGCTTGACATCACCTTGCTGTCTGCGTAGAAGGTGGTAGACTGTAGTTCAAGGCACAACGTCTTCACTGTCAAGTTGGTGAGCTTTACAGCCAAAGTGGTACCCCATAGTTCTAACCTTGGTACGGTGTGGCCTTGTATTGTTAGTCTCACTTTTCCAAAGAAGACACCAAGACTGCAGCGCTCCCCACTATAGACTCTGGTGTATCTTATGGTTGCAATCAAAACGACGTAGGTGTGGCTCTCCCCGCTATAGACTGTGACGCATCTTAAGGCTGCATTTGCCTTTGTTGATACATCTGAGGAAGTGTACAATTCTTTCTTTTGCACTGTGGTGGGTAAGCTGGAGACATACGTGCGCTGCACTTGAATACTCTGGAGACATCTTAGGAGTACACTCCATGACTCCCAGTCTTGTTTCTGTTCTGGTAGACGCGGCTCATCCTAGTGTGTGGTGCTCAGGGAGAACGCGTGTAGCTGCAGACATTGTTTGTCCTCTATGGACAAGGCTAAGTTGTTGTAATTCTTACCGGTCTGGAACACTGTTGCTTCCAAAACAGGTTTGGTTGTCACAAGCGTGCAGTGTTCTAGGTGTGGTTTTAGGTGAGGTGCTGTTCCATTACTGAGAATGGAGGTTTTTGAGTGTGGTTTTAGGTGAGGTGCTGTTCCATTACTGAGAATGGAGGTTTTTGAGATGCACACCTGGGTTGGGGTTTGCGGTTGATCAACACAAACTGTCCCTCCTATGGCCCATCCAAGTTCCGTCTTGATGGCTACTGGGGTTCCTGGTGGACCTTTGATTCTTTCATCGGAGCCAATGGACTCTGGGCCGTCTCTTCCCACCATGAGTAGGATTTCAGCTTCAGGATCTAGAGGAGGGATTAAATCGGCTATGTGCGCTAGGTGAGGTATTTTTCTTGCCGCCTCTGGTGTTGAGATTTCGCTGCGAACATCTGGTAAGGTCTCCCATTCCAACACTGATGGTAACAGGAAATGTGAACTTCCGTCTATCGATTCTATATGAAGACCAGAGATTTTCCTCCCCACCGTGCGCATTGGTACTGTGCACGTATTGATAGCGAAATGCTGTAGTTCACTCGGGAGGTCAAAGAGGTCGAAAAAGGCAGGCTTAGCTATTGTAACCTTGCTGTGTGCATCTAGTATGGCGTACATCTTCACAGCCCTTTCAGGTTGCCCGTCGGGGTAGACTTTTGCAAGACAAATGGGTGAGCATGAAGGAGGGCATGGTGAGTCGCCACATATATCTGTGTAGTATGTCCCATACATTTTTGGATGCCCTTTGGAGTCACTTTGAGTCTCCGTCGTCATAGGAGGGGTCGAAGTCGCTTGTTGTGTCTCCTCAGACGGCTTCTTGGTTTCTAGATGTAAGGCTGCTGGGTGCTTGTCACTGTCACACAGGTGGCATTTCACCCTAGCTGTGCAATCTTTGGCCATGTGATCCATAGAGTCACAGCATTTGAAGCATATCCTATGCTCTTTGAGTAGGGCCTTTCGGTCATCCAGGGATTTTTTCCCAAACTCTCTGCAATTGTTTAGAGAGTGTGAAGATTTATGAATTGGACAAGTCAGGCTTTCTCTAGGTGGTCGAGGATTTGAATGAGTACTCCTCAGTATTTGTTCGTCTGAAGTCTTCCTTGGGCGAGATGTGATCTCTGTTTTGTAGACTGAAATAGGAGTTCTATCCTTTGTGGCTTGTAAGGAACTTCTATTAGTGCCAAAGTTGTGATTGGTCTGTTTTGGCGTCGTGAAACGTGTTTCGTGGACGTCAAGGTAGTTAGGGTCATTGTACATATCTGATTGATTGGAAACAAATTTTGCAAGAGCAGCAAAGGGTGGAGGTTCACTGGGGTACTGTTGCCTGTGGGACTGGGTTATATCAAACCATTTATCTTTCAACTGCCTAGGTAGTTTTTGAGCGATAATGTTCTGTGTGTCAAAATGTTCAAGGTGGGCAACCCCAGGCATGGTGCCACTTTCTTGTGCTGCCTGGAGCTCTTCTAGTAAGATGGAGAAACTCCAAATCTGACCAGGATCGTTGACATTGATATTGGGGAAGTCATAGAGCTCCTGTAGGAATGAGACCTGTGCCAAAGAAGGTGCCCCATAGCATTTGTCGAGCGTTTCCCAGGCTCGCTGAAGGGCGGTGGGTAGGTCAGTTAAACGTGATGCGATGAATGCCTCCACTGCCTTTGAGGATTCGGGACATAGCCATTGCGGCATAAGTCCGAGTTCTTCTCCAGGATGTAACCTCTCTCCGCGGAGGGCTTGCTTGAAAAAAAATGGTTCCACACTAAATAGTCCTTCCCTGGTTTGTCGGAGAATTTTCACGCACCTCGGGATGCCATTTCCGACTTTCTTCCACTCCGGGTGCGGGGGCGTGCGCCATGTCTGGCTGGTAACTTTCTTCAGTGTGTTGTCCGATGAGGGTATTTTGCCATGTCACGTGCGAGGGACCTTGTTGGCTTGGTCTGAATTCCTCTGCTCTGACGAGCTGAGGGGACCTGAGTTCTTGCGTGCTTACTTGTTTGGGGGCGGTTCCTCGGGATGCTGCTTCCTGTTGTCTCAATATTGACTCCTTTCTGGCGAGCTCATCTCGGAGCTGTTGCACTTCCTGCTGTGTAACCATTGGCGCTGCAGGTGGGCCCATCCGGTTGCCATCAGTGGTATGGTTCAGTGGGTTCAATGGGGCAGCAACGGTGGGAAGATCTTGTGACCTAGATGTGACGACAACTCTCTGGCTGCTTGGCACATCCGGCTGTTGAGATTCTTCTCTTCATCTACTCGGTCTTTGGGGGCTAGTGGATAGCTGTGGCGCTCTCTTCTGCTCACGTTGAAATGCGCTTTGGTTGTCCACGTAGGCTTGCACACGGCTATGAGGGCTTTCTCTTCCTAGCCCTTCCAGTCTGTGTGTAGGTGAGACGTCTTCCATTTCTCTCTGCAGTATCGCTTCTATTGCGGCTGCCTCTTTTGCTCTTGGGAAACTTCAGACTCGGCCCTTTTGACTGGTCTGTCTTTCAGGCGAGGCTCGGACTCCGGGGGGCATTGTGGGCTCTCTAGGAACTTATTGCACTCCATGTTTTTTAGCTTGAGGCTCTGCATCTTGCCATCAACTGTTGGGTCTCCTAATTGTGCCTGAATGTCTTTGAGTTGCCGCTCGGAGCCCATCCATTGTACGAGGGCGTTTTCCTTATCTTCTTCCAATTGGTGCGCACTTTTGGGGGAGAGCTCCTCCTTAGGCCCTTGGTAGAGTTTGAATAAGTTCTCCCAGTATCTTTCGTGGCGCTTGTAATTCGTCTCCCATCTTTCCATCAGATGTGAGTGCATGACTTCTGTAGGATTTCTTTGTTGCCTCAGGTCATAGGGACCCTGAGACGTCTTTGGCCTCACTGAGGCTTGAGCTTCAGCCTCTGTGTACAGGTCAAGGTTGGCTGTTTGCAGCATTTCTCCTTGGCCGGCTTGTTGGGGTGTCTCATCTAGGCTGGTTGGTTGAACCCCTTCTACTAGAGCAATGGGACACTCTGCCATGGCTAGGACAGGTTCAGTACACTTCCTAGCTATTTTGAAGCAAATTTGATGAACTTCACTCTTTGGCCACTATGGGTCACTACTTGCAGATCAGCTACTGGGGTGCTGTCTGTGGGTGGAGGGCACCACTGGGTGCGTTCTCCTGTGTTCGTGAGTACTTCAGCGCGATTCACCCTTTCACCACTAGGGGTCACTTCCTGCGGGTCGGTTACCAGGGTGCTCTTTCTTCGAGGTTCACCCTTTGTCCACTAGAGGGCTTTCTCTGTGCGTGATTAAAGAATTGCGTGTAGTTCCTCCTTTAACCACTAGGGGGCGTCTGGAGAGAGGCTAGCCAAAATTCTTCTTACTACCACATTATCTTCTAGTGGCCACTGGGAGAATGCTGAGCTTCCACTAGCTCCTACAAACTCCCACCTGGTCGTTAGGTTGCAAGCTGGGGACTCCTTGGTCGTCAGCTTTGTGATAATAAGCAAGGTTAATTGCTGCCTTTTCTTCTCCTTAATTTGCCCTCAGCACAGTCACCACTAGAAGTGATTGCTTGAATGAGTGGTTACTTTGGGTGAAGTTCACTCTGTGCCCTCTAGGGGGTGTTGGTAGCTTTGGATGAATTTAGATAACTTGCTCCTTAACTATCAGATTCACTCTGCATAGTTAGAAAATGCATTCAGTGAAGTACCTTCTTTCCCCTCTAGGGGGTGTTGTTAACTTGGGTTGGTGTAAGCCTGCTATGTGCTGAATTAATTATCAAGTTGTCGTGAGACCAGCACGGAAAAATTGCTTAAAAGTGTAGTGTGCAGATTGGCCACCAGGGGGTGCTGCTGCACTGCTATTGGGGCCTCTGCATACCTTCTCTTTCCATTGACATAGCTGGAATTCCAAGGGGAGGGGGTAATTTAGACTTCTTTCACCAGTGCTGAGTTGTCCGAGGAGGTTAATTACTTAATTGCTCTGCTTGGTAACAAAGAATTTGCCTGGTTTCTAAGCCATGAGGCCAGGGGTTTTCAAACGAAGAGAGCAGCATTTATTATGAAGTACAGGCATTTGAAACAATTCTGTCTCTTCCCCTTTTTAAAGTAGTTGAGAGTTAATTGCCTGCCTTTGGCTTCTGGCGATAGAAAGGAGGGGAAAGGCTGCTTCAATTCGGAAGAACCTTTAAACAAAGTTTCTCGCAACTAAATAACATTTCCTTTTGAATGCGAAGAGGGGTTAGGATGCATTCCAATCTCTCCTGGCTTTCCAAGCAAAACAGGCTTGCTTTCACACACACTCAAACTGTTTGAAGTGCCGGCAAAGAAAGGGAAGGGGGGTGGGTGGCTGCCCAACGCTCCTTTGATCTTAGAAATACAGCTTTTACATGTAAGGAATCCTTACAATGAGATGCAATAGGCAGGAACGTTTGAAGAGGCTCGATTGCATCCAACAACTTCTCATCTCATGTAGCAAGACATAAGGCTCTTTCTAAAGTCAATATGCAGATAAACTTCCAATTTTACATTTTTCACTCTAAGTCAATGTGAAGATGGATCCATGAATTTACAGTTAGCTGCTAGCAAATCTTCAAAGCAGTCACTTTATAACATTACTTATAGCAAGCTACCAGGCATAGGAGACTTCTTGCAGAGTTAAAGGAAATTAGCAATACAATGCATCAGGCAGAAACGCTTGGGGGAGGGAGATTTCACCCCAATCACATCTTCCCTTTCAAATGCCGGCTGACAAGCAAAGCACTTTCTTTAAGGCTGAAGTTAATATGAAGGCAGATATACTGATTTTACTTTCGCAGGCGATTAGAGGAAATTAACCGTATCAAATTACTTTTCTTCCTTTAAAGCTGATATAGAGATAGGTATAATTTCTCACTGTTCTGACCCAGAGTTAAGATGCTTTGTAAAACCGGGTCAGACAGATAAACTCAATAAGAATGATTGCAAAACAGATATATATTTATTCAGAGAGATACTTGCATTTATGGTGGTTGCTTCTGGATATTACACATCTGTTCATTCCTATAGGTGAGAAATTAATACTTCCTCCATACCACTTCTATAACTTGGATTGGAGCCATCGGAGACATGTGATGACCCCATGCTTTCTCAGACAAAGACATTCCAAACTGGCTCGTGTCCATGAAATCCTGCAATGCCCTTTAGAAACTCCTCCCACTAACCTACTAACGTGATATAACTGACTAGCTAAACTACATTACCCATAAGCCATCTCTTAAGGAGACAGCACTTAACCCAATAAATGCCAGATATTCTAACATACAGACCTACGTGGTCCAGAACAGACAGCATCACCACCAGATGGATCCGTAGCTGGCTGACCAGCCGTACTCAGCATATGGTCCTCAATGGAACCGCATCTACATGGAGGGAAGTGTGTAGTGGGGTGCCCCAGGGCTGTGTTCTGGGCCCAGTGCTCTTCAACCTCTTCATCAACGATTTGTACGGGTGGATAGATGGGGAAATCATCAAATTTGCAGATGACACCAAGCTGGCAGGAATAGCCAACACTCCAGAAGACAGGCTTAAGATATAGGAGGATCTGGACAGACTTGAACACTGACTCCCTTCCCCCCGCGTGTTTCACACCAAGTAAGCCTTCGCCATCTCCGTCATGGACAGCCAGCCCGCCCACCAGTTCCCCCTTTCGGGCCAGGAGAAGCGCGCAGAGTTGCCTGTATCGCAGGCTTAAAGTTTTTTTAATTCGCAGCTTTTAGGAGCAGTGTAAAGTCAATTGCGTGCATGGGGCGAATTGTTGGAAGTATTTGGCTGGGGGATAGGGGATAGGGGAAGAGGGAGAGGACGAGGCTCTGGCAAGTCTTGTGCTTTGTGGGTGAGAATGTGTGTGTGTGTGTGTGTGAATCACAGACTCCTTCCCAGCTCAGAAAACGAGTGAGCAAGATTGCCGGGGCCGGGATAAACAGGCAGGCGTCCCCTGCCTGCTTTGCACGGATGTGTGGGGGGGAAGAGCCTGAAGAAGACGGAGGGCTGTAATAATTTGTCAGAAAGTTGCTGGGGGTGGGGGAGGAGGACAAGGCTCTGGCAAGTCTTGTGCTTTGTGGGTGAGAATGTGTGTGTGTGTGTGTGTGTGTATGTGTCGTTTGGGTGTGCTCAGAAACACAAGGAAACAACCAAGTTCAGAGAGCACCAAAGACCCCTCATGTCAACCCTGAGCTATAAATACTCTCCTTTATCAGTTGAATCAAAGTGTTATTCTTTTCAATATTTCTCAACTTTACTGCATCCTTCTGGGTTGCATTATCATTATCATCAT
>NW_015387418.1:68515-69708 GCF_001527695.2 Protobothrops mucrosquamatus
AGAGAGAAAGAAAGAGAGAGAGAGGAAGACCAGCCAACCAGCCACCTGACCATCAAGGTAGTGGTGCATATTAATATGGAGAAATTCCTCATACATTCATCAGTGCAAAAGGAAAGTGATTCAGCAAAGGAACCACCACTGAAGAAATCAAAGCTGGCACCAAATCGAAAATACAGTGAAGATTATTTGAAGTTTGGATTTTATTTCCTGGAAGAGAATGATCAGCAGCGTCCTGTTTGTGTTATCTGCAATGAAGCATTATCCAAGCATTCCATGAAGCCTTCTTTGCTCCAGAGACATTTTACAACAAAACATAAAAAGCACACTGAAAAGCCAGTAGCATTTTTTGTGAAGAAGAGAGATGAATTTATAAAACGCCGTGCTGCTTTCGTGAAGGCCACTACCATCTCCAAAAAATGTCTGGAAGCATCTTACCAATTGTCCTTGATAGCAGCTAAACAAAATAAGCCTCACACAATCGTGGAAGAAGTTGTGATTCCCTCTGCCATTGCAATTTCCTCAATTCTCTTTGATGGAAAAATGACTGGTGCTATTCGTAATATTCCATGTTCTGATAACACCATCCAAAGACGAATACAAGATATGGCCACAGATGTTATTCAACAAGTGGTGGAAAAAATCACAGCAGCAGAAAAATTTGCATTTCAATTGGATGAAAGCACTGACATCGCTGGTGAGGCGCAATTAATTGTCTTTGTGCGTGTTCCTGATTCGGACAATATACTGGAACACATATTATTTTGCCGCCCACTACCTGGCAGAACGACTGGGGAAGAAATATTCACAATAACTGACAATTTTTTCACTGAATATAGAATATTATGGACTTGGTGTGTAGGAATTTGTTCTGATGGTGCAGCAGCTCTTACTGGAAGAGCTTCAGGGATGATAGCACGAGCTAAGGCAAGAAACAGCTCCATTGTTTCAAATCATTGCATCTTGCATAGACATGCACTTGCTGCTAAACGGATGAGCCCAGTGTTACATGAGACTTTGGCGGATGCTGCAAAAATAATAAATTTCATCAAAAGCCGGCAATTATGCAAGGATTTGGATTCTGAACACAGCACTCTTCTCTTTCATACAAAAGTACGTTGGTTGTCAAGAGGGGAAACATTATCGAGATTATTCGAGCTACGAGATGAAACGCACCTGTTCCTGACAAATGTTTC
>NW_015387418.1:70017-75682 GCF_001527695.2 Protobothrops mucrosquamatus
GCCCAGTGTTACATGAGACTTTGGCGGATGCTGCAAAAATAATAAATTTCATCAAAAGCCGGCAATTATGCAAGGATTTGGATTCTGAACACAGCACTCTTCTCTTTCATACAAAAGTACGTTGGTTGTCAAGAGGGGAAACATTATCGAGATTATTCGAGCTACGAGATGAAACGCACCTGTTCCTGACAAATGTTTCATCACCCCTAGCAGAAAAGTTTAAAAATGTCTTTTGGGTATCCTGCCTTGCCTATTTGGCCTTATCCTAAAAGTGGTACAATGAGTGAAAAGGTTGAAAAGCCCTGGTTTAGTTTAATGAAGAGAAGGACGAGGGGGGACATGATAGCCACAAAGAAGAGGGAGTCAAGCTCATTGTCTCTTTCTCTCTCTTTCTCTTTCCTCTCTTTCTCTTTCCTCTCTTTCTCTTTCCTCTTGCTCTCTTTCCTCTCTCTTTCTCTCTCTTTCCTCTCTCTCTCTCTCTTTCTTTCTCTCTTTCCTCTTTCTCTCTTTCTCTCTCTCTTTCCTCTTTCTCTTTCCTATCTCTCTTTCTCTCTCTCTTTCTCTTCTCTTTCTCTTTCCTCTTTCCTCTCGCTCTTTCCTCAATCTTTTTTCTCTTTCCTCTTTTTCTCTCTTTCCTCTCCCCCTCTCTCTTTCTCTCTTTCCTCTCCCTCTTTTTCTCCCTTTCTTTCTCTTTCCTCTCTTTTTCCTCTTTCTCTCTCTCTCTTTCCTTTCTCTCTCTTTCCTCTCTCTTTCTCTTCTCTCTCTCTCTTTCCTCTTTCTCAATTTCCTCTTTCTTTTCTCTCTTTCCTCTTTCTCTCTCTCCCTCTCCTCTCTCTTTCTCTGTCTTTCTCTCCTCTTTCTCTTTCCTCTCTTTTTCTTTCCTCTTTCTCGGGCGGGGAGGAGGAGCAGGACGGGAGGCACCAGCTCCGGTGGTGGCGGCGGCCACTGCTGCATCGTCGGGGTTCCCCGCCACTACCCCCAGCCCGGCCGCTGCCCCCGCCGCATCCTGTCGAACGGGCGGGGAGGGGGAGCAGGACAGGAGGCAGTGGCTCCAGCGGCGGCACGGCAGCATTGTCGGGGTTCCCCGCCGCCGCCCCCAGTCCAGCCGCCACCCCACCGCGTCCTCAGCCGAACGGGCAGAGAGGGGGAGCAGGACGGGAGGCAGCGGCTCTGGTGGTGGCGGCGGCCACTGCTGCATCGTTGGGGGTCCCCGCTGCCCCCAGCCCGGCCGCCGCCCGTGACGGGACTCCGCGCTGCCCAGCCTCACCCTCCGCCCATCAATGGAGCCGCGGTGGAGGCAGCGCCCGCCCGAGCCGCCTGCGAGGCAGCAGGAGGAAGGAGAGGAGGAGGGTGAGGAAGCAGCCGCCCCAGCCAGGACTCCGCACTGCCCGTAAGCCCCTCCGCCAGCCCGGCTGCTCCCCCCCCAGGTACCCCTCTTGCTCCGGCACTTGCCCAAGCTGCCCGGGGGGCACCAGGAGGAAGAAGGAGAGGAGGAGGGCGAGGAAACCGCCGCTGCCACCCCAGCCGGGACTCCGCGCTGCCCGGCCTCGCCCTCCGCCCATCCAATGGAGCCACGGTGGGGGCTGGTGCCGCGTGGCCCCGGCCAGCCCCTCTGCCAGCCCGGCTGCTCCCCCCCAAGCACCCCTCTTGCCCCGGTGCCCGCTCGAGCCACCTTGGGGGCAGCAGGAGGAAGAGGGGGAGGAGGAAGAGGAGGGCAAGGAAGCTGCCGCCAGCGCTGGGCCCCAGGAGGCGGCTCTCCTCTCCTACCTTTGCTGCATCTCCTTCTTCCTTCCCGGCAGCCTGGACTCCGGTGCGCCTTCCTGGCCAGCGGGTCCAATGGTTGGTCTGGCTGGGGATCGCAGGGGCTGGTCTCCCTTGGGCCACGGCTTGCGGGAGGGCTGGCCCGCTCAGCGGAGCCTCCAGTGTGCCACTTCCAGCAGGGATCCCGGGGCTTCCCCAGGCGGCTCCACGGTCACGAGGCCCTGGCCGCGCTTCTCCCAGGGGGTGGGGCACCCGGGCGCAGGGCCAATCAGGAGCCCTGCAGGAGATAAGTCTGCCTGAGAGAGAGAGAGAAGGGAAGCGAAAGTGCCTCTCTGTCTCTCTCTCTGCAAATGGTGGAGGAGGCTCCGGAGTCGCAGGTGATGGCTCAAAGAGCCGCATGCGGCTCCGGAGCTGCGGGTTGCCGACCCGTGGTATAGGGTTTCCTGCCTGAGCAGGGGGTTGGACCAGATGACCTCCAAGGTCCCTTCCAACTTTATTATTATTATTAAGAGAGAAACATAGTTAAATAGTACTTGTTTATTTATTTCAGAATTGCCCTTCTATTTGAAATGTTATCTATTTACATTGCAACCTGAGGCAGCATCCAAATTTTTGTAGCTTCAATCAAGATAAATATAATTTTTATTCTATCAGCTGATTCAATGCCAAAAAGTTTGTTTTTATCAGTAACAAGCATTTTGTAAGTGGCTGCTAATAATGTGCTTCTTTCTATCTAGCTATTCTGCCTTTTGTTTAACACTGACCTGTTTACATTTTCTTTGCCTGCTCCAATTTCAATTCATATTTGTAACCGAATTAACCCTTGATACATCAGATGGACTGAAGTCCAAAAGCATATATGATAATAAAACTCTTTACTTTTAAGATTTCACGTTTTTTGTTTCTTTAGAAATAAACAAGCCACCACATTATAACCCTAATTTCTTTGATTG
This sequence comes from Protobothrops mucrosquamatus, assembly GCF_001527695.2. Classification (NCBI taxonomy): domain Eukaryota; kingdom Metazoa; phylum Chordata; class Lepidosauria; order Squamata; family Viperidae; genus Protobothrops; species Protobothrops mucrosquamatus. The sequence goes on from NW_015387418.1 coordinate 72,732, forward strand.
TGCGGTTTTATTACTGAACAAAAAGCATTGACAATTTTAAAACATTCAAACAAACCATTGCAAAACCAGAAAAATGCATAGTCTTTAGAAGTGAGCGTGGGAGTGCAAAAGAGAACAAGCAACTAACACATTAATTGTCTTCCCAGGTGGAACCTATTACAGATTAATGAGAAGTGAGAGATATACGGTAAATTGCTAGTTAGAGAACCATGGAAGATAGAAATGTTTTCATGGTGGCTGGGCCTGGGACATACCAGTGAGTATTTTGGTGAATTTAGATATTTTTGTGCTAAAATTCAGTTTTCTTCTTTCCAAAAGATCTCTATCCTTTAAGAAATTTGAAGCTATGATCTTTTTTATCTTAGTCTTTATAAATTTGCTGTGTTTAATATTAGGATTCTCAGATTGTGCTAAGCTATAATGTGGTCTGTTTAAATATTTGTAGAGTGTTTTATAAACCATGCTGTAGGGTTCAACAGGCTCGCAAAAGACTATAAACCATGTAAACCAGTAAACTATGACTAATCAAGCTATGATTTAGTGTATCTTATTGGTTTGATTACATAGATTTCTCTTATTTTTTTTCCCTTGGTTTCAAACTTCTTTATTACATCAGAATGTAAAATGCAAAGAAAATGAACATAATGGGAAACTGAGGCAGGAAAAGGGAAACGGAAAAAGTGTGGGGTAGAAGAGGAAAAAGAAAAAAAAAGACATTGATTTTCAACTCTTTAGCACTGTACAGGTAGTCCTTGACTTACGACCACAATTTGAGCCCCAAATTTCTGTTGTTAAGTGAGACATTGGTTAAGTGAGTTTTGCCCCATTTTACGACCTGTTTTGCACAGTTGTTAAGTGAATCACTGCAGTTGATAAATTAGTAACAAGGTTGTTAAGTAAATCTGGCTCCCCCATTGACTTTGCTAGTCAGAAGGTTACAAAAGGGATCACATGACCTGGGACTCTGCAACAGTCATAAGTATGAATCAGTCGCCAAATGGTCACAAGCCACCCACTCCAGTGCTGCTGCAACCCCGAACAGCCACCAAACAAATTGCTGTAAGTTGAGGACTACCTGTAGAACAGGGCTTTTCAACCTTTTCACTCATTGTACCACTTTTAGGATAAGGCAATATCCGAGTACCACCAGTCACCCAGCAAGGTATCAAAAACTTGACCCAAAAAAAGAGGAAAAAAATGATAAAGTACAGGTAGTCCTCGACTTACAACAATTCGCTTAGTGACTGTTCGAAGTTACAACGGCACTGAAAAAGTGATTTATGAACATTTTTCACACTTATGACTGTTGCAGCATCCCCAGGGTCATGTGATTTACATTCGGATGATTGGCAACTGATTCATACTTATGACGGTCACAGTATCCCAGGGTCATGTGATCACCTTTTGCAACTTTTTGACAAGCGAAGTCAATGGCCGGGGTGGGGTGGGGCGGCCAGCTCATCACTCAGGTTGCAGGGTGCCTGTGTGGGTGGGGGGAATCCATGGGTCTCTGGTGGAGGGGAGTGGGACTGCCCTCCTTCCCTCCCTCTCTCCCATTGTNAACCCAGCAAATTCTACTATCGCATCCTCTTGACACGAATGGAAAATACAACTCAAACTCTGTGTGCAATTTTTCCAAATGATTTTTGATGGCTGTTTCAATGCCCTCAGTGTCAACAATTGAATTTAGTTCAATAAAGTCTGACACATTGGGAAATGAGGCAATATTCCTTTTTTCTACTTGTCCTATCCACAGGGAGATTTTTTTTTTTTGTGGAAGGCACAAACTTTGTCTTCCATAACAAACACGTTATGACCGTGGCCCTGCAGCGACCGATTAAGTTCATTTAGCTTTTTAAATATGTCAGCCAAATAGGCAAGGCAGGATACCCAAAAGACATTTTTAAACTTTTCTGCTAGGGGTTTTTGTGATTTTTTTTGTGATTTTATTAGATTTATACCCCGCCCTTCTCCTGGCGGACCCAGGGCAGCTTACAGCAAGCTAAAAACAGATAAATTTTTTTTTATTATTATTAATTTAATTTATATACCGCCCTTCTCCCGCAGGACTCAGGGCGGTGCACAGCGTATTAAAAACAGTACAAATACAAAGCATAAAAAATACAAACCCCTACAAACACCATTTTAAAATATAATTAAAAGAAATATTAATTTTGCCGTTTCATTTAAAATTTTGTTAACACCCAATATAAAATCAAATTAAAATCCAATCTAAAATACCCCTCAGGCCAGCCCCGCTAGCTGGAATAGCCATGTCTTGAGGGCGCGGCGGAAGGAGGGGAGATCCGGTAGTTAGCCAATACATCTGGGTCCAGGGAAGGCTTCTTAAGGAGGGGCCTCACTACCGCCTCCTTTAAGGCTGCGGGGAGGACCCCCTCCCGTAAAGAAGCGTTTATAATTCCCTGGAGCCAGGCTCGTGTACCCTCCCGGACAGCCAGTACCAGCCAGGAGGGACACGGATCCAATAGGCATGTGGTTGCATTCAGCCTCCCCAGGATCCTGTCCACGTCCTCGGGGGCCACAGAGTCAAACTCCTCCCATACAACAGTCTCAAGACCTGCTCCCGTCTCCTCCCCCGGGGCCACCGTCAGAGTCAAGGCCTTCTCGGATCTGAGCGACTTTGTCATACAGATATTGAGCAAAGTCCTCGGCCCTCCCCTCCAGGGGATCCCCTCCCTCCCTCAACTGGAGGAGAGAGCGGGTCACCCTGAAGAGGGTGGCCGGGCGGTTGTCTGATGACGCGATGAGGGCGGAGTAGTAGTTAGATCTAGCCACCCTCATCGCCACTAGGTAGGATCTAACATGCATCCTTACCTGTGCTCGGTCGGATTCGGTTCGGCTAGCCCTCCAACTGCTCTCTAGGCGTCTTTTCCGGCGTTTCATCTCTCTCAGCTCCTCAGTAAACCAGGGAGCCAGTTGAGATCTGCGCC
>NW_015387418.1:78663-82029 GCF_001527695.2 Protobothrops mucrosquamatus
ATGATGATAATGATAATGCAACCCAGAAGGATGCAGTAAAGTTGAGAAATATTGAAAAGAATAACACTTTGATTCAACTGATAAAGGAGAGTATTTATAGCTCAGGGTTGACATGAGGGGTCTTTGGTGCTCTCTGAACTTGGTTGTTTCCTTGTGTTTCTGAGCACACCCAAACGACACATACACACACACACACACATTCTCACCCACAAAGCACAAGACTTGCCAGAGCCTTGTCCTCCTCCCCCACCCCCAGCAACTTTCTGACAAATTATTACAGCCCTCCGTCTTCTTCAGGCTCTTCCCCCCCACACACCCGTGCAAAGCCGGCAGGGGACGCCTGCCTGTTTATCCCGGCCCCGGCAATCTTGCTCACTCGTTTTCTGAGCTGGGAAGGAGTCTGTGATTCACACACACACACACACACACACACACATTCTCACCCACAAACCACAAGACTTGCCAGAGCCTCATCCTCTCCCTCCTCCCCTATCCCCTATCCCCCAGCCAAATACTTCCAACAATTCGCCCCAGGCACGCGATTGACTTTACACTGCTCCTAAAAGCTGCGAATTAAAAAAACTTTAAGCCTGCAATACAGGCAACTCTGCACGCTTCTTCTGGCCCGAAAGGGGAAACTGGTGGGTGGGCCGGCTGGCCGTGACGGAGATGGCGAAGGCTTACTTGGTGTGAAACACGCGGGGGGAAGGGAGTCAGGCAGGCATGTTTTTCCCTCCACACCCACGTGCTGATGGCTTCGTCTGGCATCAACAAAACAAACCGCCTGGATTCCCACCTGCTGCTGCAGGATGAGTCCTCTGGGAGGGTATGCGCCGTCTGACCGCTTTGCTTTCCCCTCCATAAAGCCGGGCACCTCAGGAAGAGGAGAGGGGGAAAAGACTCGAGCCCGCTCTGCGCCTGCGCTCTTCGCGCGCCCCGTCGCCAAGCAGTTTTCAATTTCAACAAGCAAGTGAGCTGTGAAGGAGGGGGGGAGGAAGGCGATGCCCTGGGGGGGGCGGCGAGGGGGAGGAAGGCGATGCCACGTACCACCAGTCAGGTGGTCGCGTACCACTAGTGGTACACGTACCACCGGTTGAAAAGCCCTGCAGTATACTACTGTAGGCTAAAAGCATGGTTGGCCTTTTTATGATTTAATGTGGTATGCTAAGGAGCTTAAGTGTTTGTTTGTGAGGATGCTGTTCATCCAATATCTTGAGCAGTTCTGCCTGAAAAATAGCTAGAGCTAGTGAACACCTTCCACTTCCCATCCGATGTCCTTTAATTGAATTACCCGTAGGTAAGAGCTCCAATCAAATTCGTGGCTGGAGAAGATAGTTTTGACTCAATCCAGGGATACTGAATTGGGATTGCTGGAACCTAAATGACCATAAGATGGCAGCAAAGAGAGAATACCTCAGTGTTTTGGCAACTTTAACATGTGTGGACTTCAATTCTCAGAACCCTCTAACCGGCATGTCTGGGGAATTTGGGGAATTGAAGTCTGCACATCTTAAAGTTGACAAGGTAGAGAAACACTGGAATACTCCGACCTGTTGTTTTCTAGTGGGGCTCTGGATTTAGCACGCCTTGTAAAGCTTGAAGTCCCGTAAATTCACAGTAGCGGTAGAAAGCTTGCATCTTTTTTTATTTGATCCCATATTTGCATTTTCGTACCCCCTGCAGGAGCCACAGCCCTATCATTGCCCCAGCAGAGTCCCTATTGAATTCCCCATCTAGGCACCTGGGACCAAGGATCTAATTTTGGACCTCTGATTAAACAAACTGCCCTGAATTTCCTCAGTGGTTCCAGAAAGCCTGTGTCTTCTTTAAAAAGTTGTAATGTTCTATCACTGACAGAACAAGAGGTGACTACAATTTTTCCAACGCAGCTCTGTACTGTTGCCAGCAAGATGAAAGATCAAGTGATGGTTGATGAGATGGGAAAACAACCACGGATCTCAGTTCATGGGCCACATGGCAAGAAAAACCCTCAGATGGGCCAGGATGCTCCAACCAAATCTGACCCTTTAAAAAAAACCAAATCAGGTAAACAAAATAAAGAAGAGGGTTTTGACTCACAATCCCCCAACGAGTGGATGATAAAGGTACCTGTGGGCTTATACCAGGTGACAGTAAAGAGAAAATCCCATCCTGTGTAACCCATCCTCTTGGTTTTTTAGTTTCTATTTCATCCTTGTTAATTTTCACTGTTTCATGTTCTTTTTTTATCATTTTGTAAGCCACCCAGAGTAGCTTCAACAGTGAGAAGGGCAGCATATACAGTACGTAGTCCTCAACTTATAAGCATTTATTTAGTGACCGTTTGAAGTTACAACGGCACTGAAAAATGACTTATGACTGGTTTTCACACTTAGAACTGTTGCAGTATCCCTACAGTCACATGATCAAAATTTAGACACTTGGCAACTGGTTCATATTCATGATGGTTGTAGTGTCTTGGGGTCATGTGATCTCACCTTTTGCAACCTTCTGTTAAGCAAAATCAATGGGGAAGCCAGACTGACTTAACAGCCATGTTACTAACTTAACTGTGGCAAGAAAGGTTGTAAAATGGGGCAAAACCCACTTAACTGTCTGGCTTAGCAACAGAAATTTTGGAGTCAGTTGGGGTCATAAGGCAAGGACTACCTTTATAAAATTAAATTGTTTCATGTATAAGCTGTAATTCACAAATGGGTTTCATACATCACGTTTAACCATAATAGCACTTAGACAGCTCCATAGTTCTTTTTTTTTTTTTTTAATTTCAAAATTTTTATTATTTTCAAGTATAACAAAATATAAACATAAACTTGATGCATATAAATACAAAACATCAATACGCAAAAGAAAAAATACTTTACGGGTGATCCCGGCTGCCCCCTCCCTGCTTCCCCCTCTTTCACCTACCAAACCTTCCTCCCTCTAATTTCTCAACCACTCCACCTTCCTCCTACCACTCCCTACTTCCCAACCTCTTTCTCAAGCACCAACCAGAAGCAGTTTGGGGTAACAGCCAGGATCATCCTCATAAATATACTTCCAAAATAATTAATAAACACATCAATTTTTATATATTTTTATCCTTTTCCCCCCTCCCCCCGGACTTCCCAGAGCTAAACCCAGGAATAATTACAAAATAATTTTAATCTATCCAAAGCTATCCATTCATACAATAAACAAGTATAAACTTACTATAACTCTAAAATACAATAATAAACTTATAAAAATTAAATAATTAATCAAAAGCAAGATGATAGTTTCTCAATTCATATTTTCTCTGAATATAGTCTATCCATCTTCTCCATATCAGGATAAATTTCTCCTGTGAATGATCCTTCAGGTATGCGGATATTTTAGCCATTT
>NW_015387418.1:84669-95586 GCF_001527695.2 Protobothrops mucrosquamatus
ACAATAGAGGACTGGAGATTGAAGGTTTCGCATCTTGCTGAAATGGCAAAGATTTCGGCTTATTTGAAGGATCATTCAAATGAACAATTTTTATCAATATGGAGAAGATGGATTGTTTATATTCAAAATAAGCATAGAATGGTGGAATATAAGTTAGGTTTTTAGATAAAAAAAATTTTTTTTTCATATATATATATATTTCACCTACTTATGTAGAATAACGTTTTGTGGAGTTAGGGATATTAATATTAGTTTACTTTTAGTTGAATAGTATCCTGGGATTAGGTTTGGGAAGTCCGGGTGGGGGGTGGGGGGGGTTTCAATTGTGATGTATTTGTGATGTGCTTTTTTTTATGTTGAAAACAATAAAAAATTGTTTGAAAAAAATAAATAATAATAATTGGTTCTTGAATATTTTGAGCCCACTTAATCATACAATCTTTAACTAATTCTGTTTCCGAATCCAACTCTAGTAATACACTATAAATTCTTCTAATATGGGCTCTACTTTGATCTTTAATCTGCTTTATCAAATTCCCATCTTCCAACATAAGACCCAGCTTTTGATCTAAACACCATCTTTCAACCAATTGATAATATAAGAACCAAGACTGAAGCACTTTCTCTTGTCTCAATTCATCCAATAATTTAATTTGCCAGTCTTGACCCTTTAGAACCAATAAATCTCTATAAGTAATTCCCTCTAATTTAACTCCTCTAGTTACTCCTTGTATTGCATGTTCCGGAATTGCCCACATTGGTATCTTAAAATTTAATTTGTGATAATACTTTTTCCAAATTCTCAAAATCGCCACTCTTAAAATATGAGATTTAAAAACATAATCAACTTTCTTATCAAAAAATAAATATGCATGCCATCCATAAGTCCCAACCTTCAAGAATCAATATATCTCTATTAGTTAAATTAATCCAATCAGTAATCCATGTCAAAACCACCGCATCATAATACAATTTTAAATTTGGAGCCTTAAGTCCCCCCCTTTCATGTGCATCTTGCAAGATTTTAAATTTTACCCTCGGCTTTTTCCCTAACCATATAAAACTGTTAATCCCTCTTTGCCAAGCTTCTAAATTAGAGTCTCTTTTTAAAATTGGTATCATCTGAAACAGAAAAAGAAATTTTGGAAGAACATTCATTTTAACCACAGAAATTCTCCCCAGTAATGACAACTGTAACTTTTTCCACATTTCTAAATCCTTTTGAATTTTTGTCCACAACTTTTCATAATTATTTTTATACAATTTACCATTAGAGGCAGCAAGATAAATACCCAAATATTTCACCTTCTTCACAATTTCGAAACCAGTTAAATTAGTTAAAGTCTCTTTATCCTTCATAACCATATTTTTAGACAATATTTTAGTCTTATTGACATTTACTCTAAATCCTGAAACTCTTCCATACTCAGTCAGTAACTGTATCAGATTTCTTGCTGAGTCAATCGGTTGAGATAATGTAAAAACCAAATCATCAGCAAAAGCTCTAAGTTTATAATCATTCTTACCCAAAGTTATTCCTCTTATAGTTGGTGTTTCACGAACCTTAATTAATAAAATCTCCAAAGTCAAAATAAACAACAAAGGTGATAAAGGGCATCCTTGTCTCGTGCCTTTTTCAATTTTGATTACATCTGTCAGTCCTCCATTCACAATGACTTGTGCAGATTGAAATTGATAAATAGCCTTCAACGCGGACAAAAATCTATCCCCAAAATTCATTTTATCAACCACACCAAACAAGAATCGCCAGTCCAATTTATCAAAGGCCTTTTCAGCATCCAGAAAGATAAGAGCCGCCGGAATTTGATTATTTTTGTCCAAATATTCCAACAAATTTACAATTTGTCTAACATTGTTCTTCATATATCTACCACTTATAAATCCAGATTGATCCATATGTATAACCTTTTGTAATACGTGCATCAGTCTATTAGCCAAAATTTTTGCAAAAATCTTGTAATCCGTATTCAGTAAGGATATTGGTCTATAATTTTTAGGCTGCGACAAATCTTGATCCTCCTTTGGTATAAGTGAGATAAAAGCAGACCTCCAAGATGGTGGTATCTCCTCTCCTAATAAAATATCATTAAAAAGACTCTTCAAAGGCTCTAACATTTCCTCCAACAGAGTTGTATAATAAATTGCCATCAATCCATCAGTACCAGGGGCCTTACCAACCTTCAGTTGCTTAATTGCCTGTAATATTTCCTCCAAAGCAATCGGAGAGTTCATCATTTCTTTTTGATTGTCTGTCAATCTAACAAAATTTGCTTGTTGTAAATAGTTATCTATATCAAGAAGTTGTATATTTTCCGAAGAATATAACTTTGAAAAGTATTCCAAAAAGGCCTTTTTAATCAAATCCTGTTGAAAAACCTCTTTACCCTTGTAATTTATTTTTTCAATAAGTCTTTGTTTTTGCTTCTTTCGTATTTGATAGGCTAACCATCTTCCTGGTTTATTTGCATTGCAAAATGTGTTATGTTTCATGTATTGTAAATTAACTGCAGTCTGTTCAGCCAATAACATATTAAATTGTTCTCTCAACGTTGCAATAGATATCTTTAATTTATTGTCCATTGGATTCAAAATAAAAGCTTTTTCTTTTGATTTTATTTTTTGTTCCAAATCCCTATATCTTTGTAATTGTTTACGTCTGTGAGCAGTATTCATTGAAATTAAAGCTCCTCTCATAAATGCCTTGCTAGCATCCCAAACCATTGACATAGAAATGCCTTTATTCATATTCAATAAAAAAAAATCTTTTAAATGTTCTTTAAGTTTCTGTACATTACTTTCATATCTTAACAAATTTTCATTCAGCCTCCAAGTTCTTTTACTTCCTCCATCATTTAAAATCTCCATCAATACAGGACTATGATCTGATAAAGTCTTAGGAGAGATCTTCACTTTTTTAACCTTTGAGACCAAGTCATTAGTAATCAGAATAAAATCAATTCTTGAATAAGATTTATGTCTGTCCGAGAAAAATGTAAAGTCACTTTCTCCCATGTTCCAATCTCGCCAGACATCTTTTAACTCAAAATCCTCCTGTAATGCAAAAAAGCTTTTAGGTAATTTAATTTGAGTTGAAATTTTAGAAGAAGTTTTCTTATCTTTCATTGGATCTATTACACCATTCCAATCTCCCATCATAATAACCGACTTGTAATCCAATTGGGCTATTTTTTGATGTAGAGAACGGTAAAATTGTTTCTGTAGATGACATTGATTAGGTGCATATAAACCAACTATAAGACATTTCTTCCCATTCAACAAAAGTTCAACAAGTATAAATCTTCCTTCTGTATCATAATCTATTAACTTTGGCAATAACTCCTTCTTAACATAAAGAACTATGCCAGCTTTTTTTCTTGGTGCAGGAGCAAAAAAATGTAATCCCAATTTATAGTTAATCAAATACTTTTGGTCATTTGATGAGATGTGCGTTTCTTGTAAACATATAATATCGTTTTTATGTTGTTTTAAGTAATGGAATGTTTTTTTCCTTTTTTGTGGTGAATTCAGTCCATTAACATTCCAAGTCAAAAACTTAGCCATCTTTTGGTTTTTGAAATTTCTGGAGCATCCCATGTAAATCTGCCGTAACAGATCTTTTTGGTCTAGCCCCTCCCACAGCTTCTGAGGTAGATGGATATGTTATAGACACAGTTTCTTTTTGTTGTTCTCTCTCCTTTCGCCTGTAAGCTGCACGTGTCATTCTCTGTTCTTTTGCATCCTTTAACTCCAACAATTGTTGACTCTGAAACTCTACTGCAGGCAACGATGTAGCACTTGGTAAATCTACAATTAGTTGTTCCGCTGTTTCTTCTGCTCCTTTAGTTAATGGGGTAGGTGATGAGTCAGCTTTCAGAACCGTTTGGTAAAATTCTCTAACCTTCTGAACTGTATCAAGTTTATAACGATTCCCAGCATAACTCAGGACCATTCCCACTGGTATTTCCCATCTAAAAGGCAGTTGTCGCTTTTTTAACTCCTGTGCCAGAAAGGCAAATTCCTTTCTTTTTCTTAAGATTTTAGATGGTACTTCTTTCAAAAGTATAACATCTTGTGCAGCTATCTGAAATCTCTGATGATAAAAAGCCTGTATAATATCATTGCGATGTGTCTTTCTAGAAAAATAAACAACAACATCCCTAGGCTGGTTCTTCTGACGTGCGACCCATGAGTTTACTCTATATATTTTTTTGATTTCTCCAAAGATAATTTCAGGATCGCAGTCAAAGACCAAGGCAAGTGCAGCTGATATTTCCTCTTTAAGTTTTTCCTGTAAGTCCTCTTTTAACCCTCTGATTCTTATAGCATGTTCCATCTCTCTAAATTGTGACATCACAATATCATTTTGTGCTATCTGCACTTCTTCTTCAACCTTTCCCATTCTCTCCTCCATTCTCTCCTCCATCCCCTCCATCTTCTCCCCCACATCATCTATACGTTCATCTATATGGTCCACATGAGAAGCAAAACCTTGAAAAATTTGAGATAAATTCTCACACAATTCATCATTTTTCTTTACAAGAAGTTCCTCAGTTTCCACTCTCATTTGCTGTATAATTTGCTGTGTCATTTGTTGTGTCATTTGTTTTGAGAGCTGTGCCAAAGAATCTTGTAAGTCCTTAAGAGTAATATAAGGAGGAGGAGAGGGTGGGGGGGTTTTAGCTTTCTGCTGTGATGTTTGTACAGCTGGAGATGAAGCAAGAGCTTTAGGTGCTGCAGAAGTTCCACGTTTATAAGCCATTATAACTTAAGAATAATTGTAAAATTTTCTTAAAAAGTATCAAAAGTCAATGCAGAACAGCAGTCATTTAATTAGAATTTTTCTAGATTTTTCCTTCAGTTTTTCTATATTTTTTACAGTCTGTTACAATGTAGCAATCCACAACCGGAAGAGAAGTGAAAGTTTTCCTTTAGAACAAAGAAGCGGTTTGACCGCAGCCATTTTTTTCTTTAAGTTTCACTTTCAGCTTAACCATTACAGAAGATGTCTTTAAAGCAATCGAGTTAGAGTTGAAATTTTATCCAAAAAATCCGACGTTCCTGGTAAGCTCTGTCTATTAGAGCTTTACTCACAATTCAAATCTTTATCCTTAGAGGTGGAAACGGCGTCTTGCTTCGTTGCTGGAACGAAGACGTCCCGAACTATGGAGATGGCTGTGAGCTCCGGCGGAGTTCACACCTACATCTCCCCGAGAGCCCTCAGGGAGACTAGGGAACTCTACGCCTACTCACCAGCAGCTCACCTTCTTCCCTTCGCCCGAGAAGAAGGCTGAAGCCGGCAAACAGCTGATACACGCTGTTTTGCCGGCTTTTACATAGAACGCTGACGGGAGGCTGTCAGATTGCCTCCATCGGCCGCCGGCAGCCACCGGAAGTCCCGACAGCTCCATAGTTCTTTACAGCACTCTCTGAGCAGTTTACAGTGTCAGGATATTGCCCCCAACAATCTGGGGCCTCATTTTACTGACCACGGAAGGATGGAAGGCTGAGTCAACCTTGAGCCAGTCAGGATCAAACTGCTGGCAGTTGGCAGAGTTAGCCCGCAATACTACATTCTAACCACTGCATCACCTAATATCTCCTGCTTTGATATTCTGCACAAATCCATCCACTGAGGTTCATGGCTTAGCATCTTGTGTAAACCAAGTCAACTGTGGTATTCAAAGCGATGGTAATTAAAGAAACCATGATACAATAGAAAGTGTAAAGCCACAGCAGTGTTACTGGCTTTAAAAGTTTTGGGTTATCTTTACCCTATTTAGAAGGCACCCTGTTCCTAAATGAATTTTCCAGAGATGTATTGCAAAATTTCTCTTCTGTTCTTGCCATTGAGTGTGTGCTCCTCATTATGATGATGTCAAAACAATGAACTGTGACTTTGCAATGCAAAATGTGCCTTTTCATCCTTGTGCCATGAGGTCACTTGCTAGTATACATGAGGCTGAGTTTACACTGCAATGTTGCAATGCAGATTTTGCCTCTTGCACTGTGCTGTTGCTTGTTTCTTTGGCATTCTTCAATCTTCAGACATTAGCTGAAGCTGGAATTGCTCTTCAGTGCATTTAGCGGTAGAGTGAAACTCAATATGACTTTAAACACCTTCCTCCTTCCCTCCCACTTTATCTTTCTAACTAGCTGCAGTATGAGAAGGGTGGGTTAGAGAGACAGGGTGATGTTTCAACTGGCACTGAATTGGCCATTTTTTGTCCTTAAATGAGCTCCTGTCTTCTTAAAATAGATTTTCTACTGAGGTTTCATTTTTTAAAATGCGTGCTATTTTTAATTTGTTGCAAGCTGCCTTGTAATGTGTCAGGACATAAATATGATAAATACCTGTAATATTGCTGCTGGTGGTAAGGCAAAAAGGTGGTATTATTTTTCAAGTGTGTGGGTTGAATTAATGCCTTACTGTATAGGCTGAGATCTCCCCATGTTGGAATATTAGAGATAGTCATCAAGAACTGAGATAATTTAACTTGAAGGTACTTGTATCTTTAGTAACCCTCCAGAATTGCTGGGAAATGGGATAGGGAGAAAGAGGATACAGATCACAGATGGGGAGGGAATAGGTCAGTGATGGTGAACCTTTTAGAGACAAGAGCCCAAAAACGGCCCCACTCCACCCCGCCCTGCCCCGCCCCACCGCTGCCCCTCCTGCCCGCAGGGCCACCCACCACCTCTACGGCCTGCCGCAGCAGATCGCCCAGGTGGCCCAGCAGCGCTATGGCGACCATGCCCTCCACCACGCCCTGCAGCATCATCTGCATGCGACAGGGCGTGAGGGCGGAGTCTTGTACCTGCTGCCTGGCTGCCATGTCCTTGGCTATGCTCCTCCATGCGGGGCACGCCCGGGAGCAACTCTCCTCCAGGGGGGCTGCTGGTGAGGAGGCTGTGGGGGGAAGTAGGGCTGGGGCGACAGCGTGTGTGCCCACAGAGAGGGCTCTGAGTGCCCCCTCTGGCACGTGTGCCATAGGTTCGCCACCACTGGAATAGGTAAATTCCTTGTTTCTTCTGCACTCATTATATAAAATGCCTCCTGCCTGATGTTCTTTCAATTGCATTACCTGGTTTTGCCTTTACTTTGTGAACAAACAAACTTGATCTCAGTTTATTCCCAAATTCAGCCCCCTAGCAGGGGTGTCAAACTGGTGGCCTGCGGGCCGGATGAATCACACGCAGGCCACGCCCACCCTGGTTCCACAAAGCAAAAAACATCACGATATGTCATGATACGTCACGTGACGCGATCGAGTTTGACACCCATGCCCTAAGAACTTTCCACTTACAAACTGCCCAAAAGAGAAGAGACAGGCTGTATTAACCCATGTTAGGTTAGATGTCAACACTGCTAATATTGAATATTCTTGCTTTGACAAAATATGCAGAACTGTCTGGTACTTTTAGAGTTAATTCAGAGGAGAAGGGGAGAGGAGAGAAAAGCGGGCGGAAGGGAACGGAAGTGAATCTTTGCCCTCCAGGTTAATTGGAAGATGTGAATCATGACCCCAAAATAGGGGAGGGGAAATGCCTGGAATGTTATGTGCAAAGGAAGGGAAATTCAGATCTTGGCATTCTCCATTCCGTGCTGACACTCCGTAACACTAATAAAGGCTTTTTAGGTTAAAAAATGCCTGAAAGTTCTTTGAAGTGTTTCATTAATCAGACACATGACATTAAAGCTTAATGAACAAGTTGCACCTCCCATTGCATCCGGCCCTTTAACCAGTGTCTTCCAAATCCAAGTAGCCATCTAGACATCAGGTCTTGTAACCCAGGGCTTTTCAACCAGTGGTACGGGTACCACCTGTGGTACATTGGCACCTGGCAGGTGGTACGCGACCATCCTAGAGAAGTGGTAGCGGGGGAGGGGAATGAGCTGAACAGGTGGAAGCACAGCACAAGCCTGAGCGAGAGATGGCTGGAGCTGCAGGGCTCAGCAGAAGCGCCAGGATCAGCGCCAGGCTCCAGCTGGAGCTTGGCGCTGATCCTGGCGCTTCTGCTGAGCCCAGAAGAAGCGCCGATCAGCTGGAATGTTGCAGCATCTCCAGGGTCTTGTGATTTACATTCAGATGCTTGGCAACTGATTCATATTTATGACGGTCACAGTGTCCCAGGGTCATGTGAAGTGACCAAAACTTGCTGCAACCACCCAGCAGACGGGGGGGGAATAAAAACCAAACCCCCCACCCCACCCCCGCTGCCAATCCTCAAGAGAAATGCTCACAACAATGAAAACCTCGGACAGGAGGAAGAGCGCCGCCAGGTGGGCAGGCAGGTGTCTTGCTTGGCTGTGGCTTGGGGGGCACTTCTTTCAGTGCCATTGTAACTTTGAACAGTCACTAAGCGAACTGTTGTAAGTCGAGGACTACCTGTACTTTATCACTTTTTTCCTTTTTTTTTTTTTGGTCATCAAGTTTTTGACACCTTGCTAGGCGACTGGTAATACTCGGTTGTTGCCATATCCTAAAAGTGGTACAATGGGTGAAAAGGTTGAAAAGCCCTGTTGTAACCAACATATATCATTGCTGACAAGTGCTGCTTTGTGTGAAGACAAAAGTCTAGATCAGTATTTCTCAAACTTGGCAACTGAAAAATAGATGGACTTTAACGACTATTTCACGGGGGTTACCAAACAACGCAGTCCGCCATTTTTTTTTACCCTTTTCCTTAGCTGTGCTACTCCCTCTGCTTGGCGGCAGCCTGCATGCACAAACTTTGCCAAATGTGCCCTGCAGGAGGCGTGTGAAGAGCGCAGGCGCAGAGCAAGGCCCAGCCCTCCCCAGGGACTCATTTCAGATTTACACCGCAAAAGTTTTTCTCGCGCAGAGGAGAGAGGAAAAACAATTGCGGAACACTCGGGAATCCCTTGCAAGGCACCAGGTACCTTGGTGCTTATTTCCTAATGCCTTCCCCCCCCCCCGTGTTTTCTGCTCCACCCCGAATTCGCCTCCCTTCCACTCTCCTTAAGCAGCCATTTATGGTCTTAATACAGCCCTCAGTCTGTCTCCCTTTCCACACCCCCTAAAAGTCTTCATTCAGGCAGGCTTCCAGAGGTCGACTGGCAGGATGCAGGTAACCCCTCCCCCCTGTCCTGCCGCCTCCCACGGCGCCGCTCTGCGTCCCGTGCCTCAAGCCCCCGTGTCACAGAACTGCTGGCGTTATGCTTGGGCAGAAGACTTTTTCTTTTACAAATGGGGCGGGTGGGCAGGCAGGACCCCGCCTGCTGAGTCGCCGCCTCTCCATCGCCCTCCGCCAGCCGGCTCCGTCGCCAGACCTCCCAGCTGACAAGCGCAGGAGTTCGGCGCTGCGGCGGCCTCCCCTCCGCACTCCGCACCGGCCAAAGCTTTGCCTGATGCTCCAGCTGACCGGCGCAGGTCCGGGGGTCGTCAGCTGACAAGCGCAGGAGTTTGGCGCTGCGGCGGCCTCCCCTCCGCCCTCCGCACCGGCCAAAGCTTTGCCTGACGTTCCAGCTGACCGGCGCAGGTCCGGGGGTCGTCAGCTGACAAGCGCAGGAGTTTGGCGCTGCGGCGGCCTCCCCTCCGCCCTCCGTACCGGCCAAAGCTTTGCCTGACATTCCAGCTGACCGGCGCAGATCCGGGGGTCGTCAGCTGACAGGCGCAGGGGGTAGGCACCGCAGCGGCCTCCCAGCCGCCTGCTTCATGCAAGCCCTGGCAACTGCTCCAGCCGAAGAAGCAGGTGGCTGGGAGGCCGCCGCGGCGCCTGCCTCCTGCGCCCATCAGCTGACGACCCCCGGACCTGCGCCGGTCAGCTGGAATGGCAGGCAAAGCTTTGGCCGGTGCGGAGGGCGGAGGGGAGGCTGCCACAGCGCCGAACTCCTGCGCTTGTCTGCTGGGAGGTCTGGCGACGGAGCCGGCTGGCGGAGGGCGATGGAGAGGCGGCAACTCGGCGGGCGGTGTCCTGCCTGCCCACCCGCTCCATTTGTAAAAGAAAAAGTCTTCTGCCCAAGCATAACGCCAGCAGTTCTGCTTGAGGCACAGGATGCGGAGCGGCGCCGTGGGAGGCGGCAGGACAGGGGGGAGGGGTTACCTGCATCCTGCCAGCCGACCTCTGGAAGCCTGCCTGAATGAAGACTTTTAGGGGGTGTGGAAAGGGAGACAGACTGAGGGCTATGTTTCTATGTTTATGTTTCTATGTTTATTTAGATTTGTATACCGCCCTATCTCCTTACGGGACTCAGGGCGGTGAACAGGCGATAATAAAAATCACAATAAATATCTATTCTAAAATCAAATTAAATAAATAAAGGCCTGCTCTAAAATACCCCATATAAAAACCTATACTAAAACCTAATTAAGACTATGCCAGGCCGGCCGCACGAAATAGATGGGTTTTCAGGGCTCGGCGAAAAAGGTGCAGGTCCGCAGTTGTACGTAGGTCGGGGGGTAGGTCATTCCAGAGGGCAGGAGCTGCCACAGAGAAGGCTCTCCCCCTGGGGGTTGCCAGCCGGCATTGACTGGCCGACGGCACCCTAAGGAGGCCCTCTCTGTGGGAGCGGACTGGTCGAAGGGAGGTATTTGGTAGGAGGCGGTCTTGCAAATACCTAGGTCCATTGCCATGGAGCGCTTTAAAGGTTGTTACTAACACCTTGACGCGCACCCGGAAGGCCACAGGCAGCCAGTGCAGCTCACGCAGGAGAGGTGTTACATGGGAGTATCTAGAGGCCCCCAAAATCCCCCGCGCGGCCGCATTCTGAACTAGCTGGAGCCTCCAGGTGCACCTCAAGGGGAGCCCCATGTAGAGAGCATTGCAATAGTCCAGGCGGGAAACAACGAGGGCTTGAGTGACCGTGCGTAGAGCGTCACGATCCAGAAAGGGGCGCAACTGGCGTATCAGGCGAGCCTGATGAAAAGCCCCCCT
>NW_015387418.1:96811-115720 GCF_001527695.2 Protobothrops mucrosquamatus
AGTGCTTAATTACATGTTATGACTTCCAGGAAGATGGTTTGAAAATGGGGAATAAAAGTTGATTTCTTCTGCTCTTTTCCTTTTTAATATTTCATTCCCAGAATGAAATCTGAGTGCAATGTATTTCAGCAAATATTGGGCAGATTCTGCCTACACAACATGGTGGCCACGCCCACTTGGTGGCCACGCCCACTTGGTGACCACACCCACTTGGCCACGCCCCTGGCACCTGGCGATGTATAAGTGGTTGGGGGTCACCACAACATGGGGAACTGTATTATGGGGTCGCGGCATTAGAAAGGTTGAGAACCACTGCTCTAGGTCTTCCACGACCCTGGAACACAGCTCACAGCTCCAACAATACTTGTTCTCTCCAGCTGAGACTTTAAAAGTCATCTCAGGAAGTAGCAACAACTCACATTCCAATCTGCTCATCAATACCTGTTGTCAAGGAAGGACCCAGGCTGACTCTTTCCACCAGGGCCTGTCGCCCTGCTAGTCAAATTCCTTGCCCCGTCAGCAGGCTTCCTAACCCAGGTTGTTCTTCAGGATGTCACATAAGACTTAAAGGTGGCCAAGGAGAAAAGCCGGAGAAGGTCCAGAAGAATCAGAATCCATCTCTAGGATCTCCATCTGGTAAGTCCTCTGTTTCAAGGGTGGACAACTCCTGAAGCCACCCTTTCACCTTTACCACACCAATAATGACATAAGGGCAGGGGTGGATGGTGTTTTTTATTTTATTTTTTAACAAAAATAAAATAGACTCATCAGTCCTATTTCACTTAAATCCCTCTTTTAATTCTTGCTTCCTTAAACTATGGATTCTTCTGTTGGCTCTTCATAGTTAGCCACCAAATTTTGATCTTTGAGGGCTTCAGAGAATGAAACCAGAGCACTATTCATCCCTGTTTATTTATTTTTAATCATTTAAATTTATCCTGCATTTATTATTTTTACAAATAACTCAAGACAGCGAACGTATCCCATATACCTTCCTCTTCCTGTTTTTCCCACAACATTAGCTCTGTGAAGTGAGTTGGGTTGATAGAGAGGGACTGGCCCAAAGTCACCCAGTTGACTCTCATGGCTAAGGAGGAACTAGAACTCCTGGTCTTCAGCTTTCTAGCCTGGTGCCTTAACCACTAGCCCACTAACTGGCTCTTTGGATATTGATGTGAGCTTTGCCTCAGTCAATTTGGGAAGCAACAACAGAAATAATATCTTTTGGGCATCACTGCTTGTAGACCCATGTGTTAATTTACAACTCTCATCATTCCTATCCAACCTGTCTATGTAGCAATGATGGAAGCTGTTATCCAACACTCAAGTGTATGTTTACAAATGGTAGATTAGTATGTTACCTAAGGAAGAAAAATGTTATCTGTGGCGCCTTCTTAATCAGTACAGGACCAAATGAAGGAATGCTATTGAAAGGCTAATGATCTTGAGCGGTGTTTCTCAACCTTGGCAAGTTGAAGATGTGTGGACTTCAATTCCCAGCATTTCCCAGCCAGCATGGGTGGGAGTTGAAGTCCACACAGCTTCAACTTGCCAAGGTTGAGGAACACTGATCTTAACCATTGGAGAATTCCTAAAACCTCAGTTTCTTGGCCAGGGTTGGTACATATGAAAAGGGTGGGAAAGACTTCAGATAATATTTCAAATCAATAAATATTGACACTACTCTTATAGCAAGGTTGCCTCAGTTCTGGATCAAACCATAGACAAGGATGGGTGAAAATACTGCAATAATTCTAGGGTTAGTTTAATTGCATGGATCAATTTTTTCTGGGCCTTTTCCATATGCAGGACGCAAGGCAATTACTCCATTATTCCCACAAAAGGGTTCAGTTATAATAGTTAATAAATTCACCAATGAGAAGAGAGTTATTTCCTCCCTAGCTTTTGGAGAACTAGCCATAATATTGCTTCTGTAGAAATTAGATGTGAAGAATGCAACCAACTCTAGTGCATGGAAGCCACAAAGTCTTATGAAGTATATTTTGAAATGTCGGATTGGCAGAATGAACAAGTAATTAAACTTTGTCAACTATTTCTCCTCAATCAAGGGCTTCCACCAACTGTTCCTGCAAAAGAGATTTTGACCTCTATCAACCTTCCTTTGAAGACAGAAGGGACTTCTAGCACACTTATTCAAAGTAGCTTTATGACCTTCAACAACAGCCCTGCCCTGCTGTCAACTTACCAGGTTCTGAAGGAGCAACATGGAGAAGAGATACCTTCTTTGGCTCTCCTCTCACCAAGTAGTGATACGAAGGCTGTAGGTCCTCCTGATGACCTTGATCTGTCTACTCCAGAATTTGTTTCTGATGAAGTTGTTGCATCTGAAATCCCCCATTGCAAAAAACACATTTCAAACCTAGCCCTCAAATTCCCAGAGTCGAATGTTCAGATGGAGATGTTGCCAAACAATCTGTCAAAGACTGGAAAAATTCCAGTTAAGTATCCCCATCTGTCCACCCTTCCTAAGCGGCCTATTCCATCTTCTCCCACTAGTCTAGATTTTTTATCCAGAGTAGGCCAGAAGAAAGGCTCATCCAAGAAGAAATTAGGAATGTTTGGTTCAGTTTCTTCAACATTTTCTACTAAGGAATTCCCAGAAAGTATAACAGGATCCCCTCCTAGTCAAGATTTTGTCTCCTCAAATCGTAATGATATACCAGACACCAAAATACTAAGCCCTAGGTATCCTCTTTCAAGTTCTTCAGGGGTGAAGGAAATGTTCCTCTCTGTATTTCATGATGTAAGCAAAGAAGAGGAGTTACTGCTGTCTTCCAGGATCCAAATATTTACTGATATTGGATCATCTAACACTTCTGCCTTAAGTTCAGAAGAAAAAGTGCTGGGACGAATGGAGGAGGAATTTAATTCTGGAAATGGGTGTGATCCAAACGAAAATACATCTAAATATAATTCATGTATCCTTTTATGAAGCTGTAAAAAGAGAGGGATGGTGGTGAAGAACATCAACAAGATGGGAAGTCAACCCAGATGAGTCAAGGGAGCACAAAAGACCCCAATTTAGGGTGAATGGCTACAAGTTCAGGTTGCATCAATTAATAGTTGATGGATCTTATTGGAGTTCGGATTCATTTTTGACTTTGCTGTTTCTTTTGTGAGAAATAAGATTATTTTGTTGAAACGTCTTAGGTTTATGCATGGTATATAAATGTAGATATAGAACTGTGTCTCTACCATTTTGTTTGTCATCCAAAACAGAGAAAAAGATCCTGGATTCTTTCATTTTGGCCTCTGAGTAAGCACACTTCTACTCAACCTGGTGCGCTTTACAGTAGATATGGAATATTACAATCCCCAGAAGCCACCAGAGATGATGATGAGTGCAGTGCAACCCATTTGGTGGAGATAGGTGTGTGAGAGAGCCTACTTTAATAAGGAAAGGAATATGGTTTCTGAGTATAAGGGATGGAAAATAAAAGTTTCTAGGACCTCCTAGATCGATATTTAGAAATCTAGACAGGAGATTTTAAGCTACAAATAAATGAGTCATCTTTGGAATCTAATAGTCAACTTGCATCAAAGGTGCCCAAAAATAAATCTTCCTATTCTTCCTGTTTATGGTGTTTTTCTCCTCTTTGATTGTATTCTCCCCTCTATACTCATTGCTAAAGAACCTCCTTGCCATGATACACATTCTGTAAGCTTTTCATTCACATACTTAACAGTGACTGGTTGCCACTCTGCAGATGTAGGGATTGCTTGCTTTCCTTATGATACAATTTGGGGAAAATAAAAAAAAATCAAGTCTCATAAAACCCACTGCTCCTGTTGTTGGGATATACATTATTTGAGCAGAAGAAGCTACAGGTAGTCCTTGACTTATGACTCTAATTGAACCCAGAATTACGGTTATAAATTGTGCCAGCCATTAAGTGGATCGTCATGTGACCATGCTTGATTTTATGACCTTTTTGGGATGGTCATTAAGCAAGCACCATAGTTGTTAAGCAAAACCATTGTTCACAACTGGGTATTTTTTTTGCAAGAAACTAAAAAGTAAATGCTGGTTTCCAGCAAAAAATATGGTCACGTCACTGGGTTGCTGACCACCCAAAATGCAATCATGTGACAATGGGAAAGGGAGCAGCTGTGTGAACCTTGACTCCGGGTCCTAAGTACCTTTTTTGGGGAGTCTCTTGCAACTTCAAACAGTTTCTAAGCAACTGATCATAAGTCGAGGACTACCTGTATTGAACTTTGCATAACCAACTATCTAAGAATTCACCCTGAAATATGAATCAGAAATTCTCTTACTGGCTGCATCTGCAAAGTCTCAAGCATTGCTTGGTCTACTAAGTCTCAAGACCCCCTCCTCCTTTGGAGAAGATTAGGAATATTTTGTGGAAATAAAAAGTTGAAAGTTTGAAATGGGGGGGGGGGAGAGGACAGCAGACTGCAGTGATTTGGATGACTCGATCTAAGGTAAAGTCTTCCAGGTTCCCACCTCAGCCTTGCACAGCTCTGGAATGTCTGCACATCTTAAAGTTGCCAAGTTTGCAAAAAAAACCCCAAAAACCTCATAAGAACTCTGTTTCAGATGCTTGAACTTGTTTCACCTGCTTTGGGATGCCCACATTCAATTCCTTCTGCTGGGGGGACCTTGATATTTTATTATATTTTGAATCTGGTGGATGGGTGTGCTGTTCACTAGGCACTCCACTATCCCATATGGCAGGGGCAGGCAACCATGGCAACTTCATGACCTGTGGACTTCAACTCCCAGAATTCCTGAGCAACAATGCTGGCTCAGGTATTCTGGGATTGAAGTCCACAGGCAGTAAAGTTGCCATAGTTGCCCACCTGTGCTATATGCTGAGATCCACTTCCTGTCACTTTCTGTGCTCTCCCACTCACACACACACACACACACACACACACAACTGTGGTTTAGTGGGTTTATTAATATTTCCCCGCAACTCCCTTCACCAAAAACCCAGAACTGTCTCAATTAAGTCCAGCCACAAGCAGACCAATGCTAGTCTACAGAGCAATGGCCAATGAATCCACAAGGCACTTGAAAGTTTCCCAGTCAAAATAAACCCACCAGGCAAAATAAAATCCACAATACAAGAGGGTTCAAGAGGCAAGAAAAGTCCAGAGTTCACAAGGTATGATCCAAGTCAAGGCACAGTGTTAATCCAAAGCAAGGCAAGAATCACAGCTATCAGAAAAAACACAGCTAGAAAATGAACATGTTCCCAGCATCGCTTCCATCTGTCTGCTGTGCTAAATAGCAGCCCATTAAGAAGGGCAAGACTTTCCCCTTGTGAGTAATCTGGCTGACCTTCTCTGCTCCTGCCTTTTGTCTGCCCTATGTGTTCTTGGATCAGGTGCAGAAAGCAGTTCCTCTTCCTCACCACTGACTGGCTGCAGCTGCATGCTTTCTCCACCTGAAGCCTCAGGGCTGTCCTGCTGCAGCTGTGCTTCAGCCAAATCTCTCTTAGATGGCTGCTTGACCAACTCCCCTCCAGATGTGCCTGGAACTGGTTCATCTTCCTCTGAGCTGACATCTGGAGAGGTATCTGGGGAAGTGTCCAGGGAAGTCATCACACTACCAATAAGTCCTCAAAATGATGTGACTGCAGAGAAAGACCATGGGAGGAAGTAGATTGGACAGTGGAGATGAAAGTCTAGCAAACTGGGCTACACAGTAGCATCAGCCTCAATAAAGCACAATCAGAAGCCTAGAAATTCCTAGGAAAGGTTGATAGATCAGGAAGGACATGGGATGAAGCAGGAGGCTTTCTTCTGTGGATTCCTCTGCAATCTTTTGGCTGGGCTACCTTAGAGCCTAGATTTAGTGCTCTTTCTGAAGAGCACTAGACCTGTAAAAGAAACAGCCCAAGTGACAGTCTCAGGGTGATAGGTGGCTAAATCAGATACTCTAAAATTTGCCTGTACTCACCCTGCTTCTTCCCACCTGGCAACTGGTGGTGGTTTTTCCTTTCAAGAAATAACCCTCATCCAAAATACATCCTCCCCTTGACAACACACATCCATAAACTTCTCCTTGATGAGGTAAATGTAGGTTACAACTCCTTCTCTCACACATTTGGCATAGTGATTGTATCCAAATTTAAAATCACAGTGGTCATGATTAGCATGTAGTGGTTAAGGTGGT
Organism: Protobothrops mucrosquamatus; assembly: GCF_001527695.2. NCBI lineage: Eukaryota > Metazoa > Chordata > Lepidosauria > Squamata > Viperidae > Protobothrops > Protobothrops mucrosquamatus. The sequence goes on from NW_015387418.1 coordinate 102,975, forward strand.
ATTTCTCATCCTTGACAATTTTAAGATGTGTGGACTTCAACCCTCAGAATTCCCTAGTCAGGATGCTGATTGGGGAATTCTGGGAGTTGAAGTCCACACATCTTAAAGTTGCCACGGTTGAGAAACTGGGTTAAGATGTTGGATTAGAAGTGGGAGAGCCACATTCTAATTTCACCCTTAAGTATGTTGTGAGGGGAAAAATAGGACTAGGTATAGCACCTTGAGCTGCTGAATGAAAGATGTATATAAACCTAATTAAAAAGTGATTCCACTTTTTAATAAATGTTGCCTGGAAAGATCTGCATTTCTTCCTTTGTAATCAGCATTTTATGGCAAAGAAAACAGCAGCACTTCAGCACTCAGCAAACTTAGCATTCACACCTAATTCCTAAACAGTCTGGGGGTCAAGATTACAGAGAATGAGCAGTTGATAGGAAACATGTAGTAATAACATTGAAGTTATTATGAAGAGAATATAGACCTAAATCTCTGGTATCCAAGATAAGACAAAGCAATTTTTAACCATTAAATTTCCTGTGCAAATAGGTTTTGTGAATTGGATTCATATATTAGAACAAATAATGATTTTCTTTAACTATAGTTTGTTGAACGATTCATAATTGCCTGGTTCCATGGAATACTAAATCATAAAAGAGATTTGTTGGGCTTCGGCATAGTATATTCTGGGGGGCTTGTAAACTATTCCTTGTGCTGTGTGTTTTATGGTTTGTTGCACAAACCATGGCTTATTTCTTAAAACACAGTTGATTAATACCAATGGCTAACTTCATAGCCTGCATTAAGCTGAAATCAAACAGACTCCATTACAATTATATTTCATCTCTAGTTATCGACTATGGAAAACCCCATTTCTGCCCTCTCTGGATTCTGTCATACGATGAAGGGGAAGGGGGGAGAACAAAGGGGTTTTATGGCCCTCACTTCCTTCGGTACAACTTCAAAGGGACTGAATGTGGATACCACCAAAAGGACTAATCATAACAATGGGGCCATCAGCTTTCATCTACTCCCCTCTGAAGTCTCCCTTCCACCGGCAGTGAGGAAAAAGGGGGTGGAAATGTAACGCTTGGGATTGTCGCTGGAAGGATGGTGGGGTGGGGTGGGGCTGTTGGGACGGCAGAAATCAAATTCCCGAAGTCCCCTATGGACTTAAAATCCCAAGGGGGGCTACCAGAATCAAGAACAGAAAAAGCATCCATGGGAGAGGAAAAGGGACTACCAGAAATACCAGAGGAATACAGAGACCTTGCTGAAGTTTTCAGTGAGGAGAGGGCGGATGAGCTCCCCCCCCACCGACCCACAGACTGTGCCATTGAATTCAAACCTGGGGCAAAACTCNTATCTTCACCGAATCAAAAGAGGAACATGTCAACCTAGTCAGAGCAGTTTTAAAGAAACTGCGAGCCGCCCACCTATATGCCAAACTCTCGAAATGCGAATTCCACCAGGAAAGGATAGACTACCTAGGTTATCGCATATCCCCACAGGGCATTGAAATGGACCCAGAGAAGGTCAGAGCAGTATTAGAATGGGCACCACCCCGCACAAGAAAGCAACTGCAAAGTTTCCTGGGCTTCGCAAACTTTTACCACCAATTCATCCCCTCATTTGCCCAGATAGCCCTGCCCCTCACGAATTTACTAAAAATGAAGGGAGCATCCTCAGTAAAACCTAGCCAGCCACTAACATGGACAATGGAGTGCCAAGCGGCGTTTGAGAGATTAAAGAGACTTTTTTCTGCCGAACCAGTACTGAGGCACCCAGACATGGATAAGCCCTTCGTAATACAGGCGGATGCAAGGGATGTGGCAGTGGGGGCGGTACTATTACAAGAAAATGATGAAGGGGTATTACAACCCTGTGCGTTTACATCCAAGAAATTCATGGAAACGGAACAGCACTGGCCCGTGTGGGAGAAAGAGGCATACGGGATACGTTGGTCATTACTCACGTGGCACCAGTTCCTTGAAGGCAACAAAATCCCTTTCCAGGTGTGGACTGACCACAAAAATTTGGAAGCCCTGAAAACACCCAGGAAGCTCAACCCCAAGCAAGCCCGCTGGTCCCAGCATTTTCACCAGTTCCAATTTACGCTCAAGCATTTGCCGGGGGGAAAGAACTTCCTGGAAGATGCACTATCTTGCATGCCCCAATATAACAGCACGCGAGCCACCGACTCTAAACCGATGATGGTAGAATCACAACTGGCAGCGCCAGTAACCACCAGAGCCCAAGCTAAATTAAAACCACAGCTGGGCAGCCAAACCGGAATTGAATTCTGGAAAAGTTTGGAAACAGATGAATGGTTCCAGAAAAACAAAAATGTGTGCACAATGAGAGACGGGCTGCCTTGGGTGGGGGAAAAGTTATATATACCAACAACCCAAAGAGTCACATTCATGCAGCTTTGCCACGACACAAAATCAGCAGGGCATTTTGGAGTTGTAAAAACATTACACTTAATTAAATGGCAATTTTGGTGGCCATCCATAAAAAAGGACATGGAAAGTTACGTGGCCAGCTGCCCAAAGTGTGCAACTGCAAAGAGGTTGCAAGGGAAATCACCCGGACTGTTACAAACAGTGGCAAATCCCTCAGCCCCCTGGAGGGAAATAGCCATGGATTTTATAGTGGAATTACCAGAAAGCAATGGGAATACTGTTGTCTGGATGGTCACGGACTTGTTTTCCAAACAGGTGCACTTTATCCCTTGCCAAATGATTCCCACCACAAAAGCCTTAGCGAAACTTTTCGTCCAGCATATTTACAGATTGCATGGGGCACCCCAACGCATCATCTCTGATAGGGGAGTGCAATTTACGTCTGCATTTTGGAAGGAATTTTTATCCCTCTTAGGGACCACTCAGGGACTGACATCTAGCCATCATCCTCAGTCGAATGGTCAATCAGAAAAATCGAACTCAGTACTTGAGCAATATTTAAGATGCTTTCTTAGTTTCCAACAGTCGGAGTGGACGGACTTACTCCCTTTCGCAGAAGTTGCCTACAATAATGCAGTCCACTCCAGCACAGGTTACACTCCTTTTCAAATAGCCACCGGTCAAAGTTTCAACCCCATGCCAGAATTAACCCCAAACGAACCGGCAATCCCATCACTGAAAGAATGGATGGAACAATTACAAAACACCTGGCCAATAGTTAGAAAAGCACTAGATGAACCTAGGCAGGCATACAAAGCACAAGCCGATAAAAAAAGGGTTGAGCCTACACCATTCATTATAGGAGAAATGGTGTACTTATCTACAAAATACCTAAAGTCCCTACAACCCTGTAAAAAACTTGGACCAAAATATATAGGGCCTTTTCCGATCAAAAGATTCATAAACCCAGTAACAGTAGAATTAGAATTACCCAAAAATCTCAGGCAAATACACCCAATTTTTCATTGCAGCTTGCTGAAAAGAGAGCATCAGTCATCGTTACAACCAAAAATCCCCCCACCACCACCTCCAATCATGGTGGAGAGCGAACAACACTTTGAAATAAAGGAAATCCTAGATTCTAGGAGATATCATGGAGTGACTCAGTATCTAGTTGCTTGGAAACATCTCCCTGCCTCACAAAACGAGTGAGTCCATAAACGTCATGTCAGAGCCCCGAAGCTATTAAAGAAGTTTCACACAGAGTATCCTAACAAGCCTGACTAATTTTTATACCTGTTTTGTTTTCTTTCAGGTGGATCTTTCAGGGGGCAGGATGTCAGAATCCAATTATATTTCATCTCTAGTTATCGACTATGGAAAACCCCATTTCTGCCCTCTCTGGATTCTGTCATACGATGAAGGGGAAGGGGGGTATACAAAGGGGTTTTATGGCCCTCACTTCCTTCGGTACAACTTCAAAGGGACTGAATGTGGATACCACCAAAAGGACTAATCATAACAATGGGGTCATCAGCTTTCATCTCCTCCCCTCTGAAGTCTCCCTTCCACCGGCAGTGAGGAAAAAGGGGGTGGAAATGTAATGCCTGGGATTGTCGCTGGAAGGATGGTGGGGTGGGGTGGGGCTGTTGGGGACCCCTTAAAACCTTGAACCGTAGGGCTTTGGCCCCAGGTCCTGTCTAGAATGCCTGCAACCATTTTCTCTTAATAAAGATGCCTGTTGGAAGAAATATTCCAAGAGTTCTGTCTTCTTAAGATGCAAAGTGGGGTGGGTCCTGACAAGAGAAACAATTTGCTTTATTTTAAGTTCCACCCTTACACCACACCTGCATGTATGTTAATTTATAAAAGGGCAATCAGGAGCTCTTCCTGCTCTTCTTTTTTTACTTTGTTCCTTTCTCTAGCTTGACTTTGGTAGATTGTGTTTGTTTTGGGGCCTTCCCACAGAAAATGTTTGTGTTTGCACAACTTGGAAATTAGATTCCACACAGAGTGTGGATAGCTTTTCCCCTCCTGGGTAAACTGATTTGTTATGGTCCCTGCATTTCCTGGAAAGGAAATTGGGGGTGCAGAAAGTAGGGGGGGCAAGGGAAGGAGGCACCTTGGACTGGGCCTCGCACAAACGCTACCATGCAAAAGCAGCACCTGATTGTCTCCAGCAAAAGAAGGCCTTCTTGCAAGCGCCCAGCAGAAACCTGGGAAGAAAACCAGCCTGCTTACAAGAGATCCCAGACAAATTCGTTGGTTTGCCCCATGGAGAGAGAGGCTTCTCTACCACCAGAAAGTAGTAGATGCAGCTATTACAGCACCAGTGAGGAGAGAATACCATGGGAAGCTTAGTTAAAAAAAAAAAAAAAGAATCGGCTCTACTGAGCAGGTGGAAAGCCTTCAGCAAAGCAAGGGCTCTTGTCTGCTAGTATATGTATTAGTTTGCATTAACCAATTTGGTTTAGTAGTTAAGGTGCTGGCCTAGAAACCAGGAGACAGTAATCCCACTTTAGGCTTGAAAGCTGGCTATGCCTTTGGGCCAGTTGCCCTCACTCAGGCCACCTCAAAGGGTTGTTGTGGGGTAAATAGGAGGAAGGAATATGATGTAACTGCAATGTTTGTTTAGAGGTGGGTGGTGAGTTCCAGTGAGTCGGGGCAGGGTGGGTGCACCCATGAGGGAGTCAGAGAATATGCTGAGCCTGATAGGGAGATGAATGGTGCTGATGAAAGAGTTTTACCCATTCCTAAAAGGGCTACCAATCCCCAAATAACCATTTTATTAAAAGCGAGATGGGCATGGTGTTTTCCAGCCTGCCCCTTGTCCTGTTTCCTTGGACTCCAATTTACCTGTATCTCTCCCCCCCCCCAATAGGTGGGCACAAATTCCAAACAGCACACAACTGTAGTTAATTATTTGACATTTTTATTAGAGGCAGTTAAACAAAAAGTGAGAAACTGACCTCTTGCTTTGAAGAATAAAAAGATGATTTTTAAACTTTTAGAATATTGAAAGTTTTACAAAGGACATAAAAGTTAACACAAGCTAATGAAGAGTTAAAGAAGCAAGGAAAGAAAGAAGAAAAAAGCAAAAGTGTAGAAAGAAAGAATGAAAAGAAATAGAAGAAGCTTCCAATTTCCTTTGCAGCTAATATAAGTACATTACAAAATTATCTTATTCTGAGATTACAAAAACTAACTTTTTTACCTTCAATATTTTTTTCTAATCATAAAAACCATAAATAAATGCATTCTTTCTTCATTTCATGCAAAAAAATCTATAAGGCGTTTCCAATCAGCCATAAACGTAGTTAATATTTTTTTTCTCTGATCAAAGAAATTAATTTAGCCATATCTGCATGTTCCATATGTTCAGCTGAAGGAATCAGTGCTCAATCATTGCAGGGTGCAAATATGGCTGACTGCCTTCGCAGTGTTTATTCCTTTTTATACAGTTTTCCAAATAGCATAAAGTAAGATGGAATCAGCATAGTAACAGCATTTCTATTGGTGAAACCCCTTGCCAATCCTTAAGAATATACCAGCTAGGAGGCCCCAGCCAGGGAGCAGTTTCTACCACATACTGTTGATGTAACCTAGCTGATATCAGGTAGGTGAGGTCATTGTATCAGCCTGGGGTAGTTTCCCACATTGCCATGGCAATGTGAATGGATGAGATCATGTAGAGAGAAGAGGCACGTAGGCTTTGGAAGGGCAGTTTGCTGCTCAAGACCTCTACCTGGCCCCTATCTCTACATCTCACTCTTTTTTGGGGCTAAAAGCTCTGATACATATATTGCAAAAGGAAGGAATACACTGAACAAAACAGCATCCACCAACCAAAATAGCACAAGTTATGACCGAATAACGTAGGATATTTCCCAGTAATCCTGTGGGCAACCAAGATCCTAAAGTATCAATTTTCAAATCAGAGGCCAAATTGTGTAAAATATTGATCTGGTGCTGGATGGTTCGTGAATTATCAGAAATATTGAAACAACACATTCCCTCAAAACTTTCACAACCCAAATGCTGACGCAGAAGCAAATAATCGATAGCAGCGCGATTTTGCAAAATAGCTTTTCTCAAATCTTGCAGCTCATGGTTGATTGCTGAGATAGCTGAAGAAGTAGCATTAATGTTGAGGTGAGCACGAACAGCAAGTCCTGGCACACCCACTAGAGACATAGCCAGTGCTACATATTCTGCTTTATTAAGTAAGGCTATCTCAGAGTCACAAGTGCTGTCTAGCGTGACCCCACGTCGAGAACGGTTTGAGTGAATTTGTTGTTTAGAAAGCAAAACAGGAATCAGCCGGCTGAGGCAACACTGCGCTTCACTAATATTAGCAGGAATATAATTAAAAGTTTCTTGACCACATGTAAAAAACCATCCTTGCAGTAGCCAAACATGTCCAAAATGAAAGGAAGTCTCTTCAAAAGCTGTGCAGTTTAAAACAGGTGAGCTAATGTGATGACAGTGAGGTTTTTTACTTGAAGAAGTACAATTAACTATTTTTGCACATGTTATATTTGCAGGGATTGCTACCACCGGGGTGTGCAAAGCAATAGCGTCAGGGGGTGGATAATAGGCAGTGACCCCCCATCTAGATATAGCCTTATAGTTAAAGTTCTTATTTAATACAATTCTGCTCAAGCCAATGAAGTTTTGAATTACTGCAGAAGGGGTGCAAACAGAGACTAAACATGTAGAAAGCAAATTTTCCATGTCATATGCTTCAGATAAACAAAAAACATCATTTTGTGTGATGTTAGCCAGCTGCACCCATAGATTTTGCTTCATTCGTTGCTCAAATGATTGTTTGGGTGGGATGACAGCTGCTGTTGCCAAAGGGCAGATGTTAACGATCAGACACAAACAAATGATGGCTAAGGAATTTGCAGTTAAAACCGCAAAAATGGCAGCGCACAGGTTCTCGGGGGTTTGCTCTACTTGCTGCTGCTGCAGCACTGCCTGCGCTTTGGCGGTCAAGTTCTTCACATCTCCCCAAATCACTGGCCGACTGGCATGTCGGGATCAGATTGGTCGCTGTGCCATCTGTAGAGTCACCCTTGCCATTTCTGGGACCAGGTCCAGGGACTGGTGCCACGAAATCCCTGGCTGGGTGAACGTAATGTGCTGGAATCCACAAAGGTCCTGTAGGAGTAAGCACAGCAGCATAGCCTCGCCCCCAAGTGATCAGAGGGACCGGTCCCAACCATGCTTTGTCTGGTAATGCCCGATAATATACCAGAGGGGGAGGCAAGCTTGTTTTCTGTTGAAAGTGTCTCTGATAAGCAGTGGAATTTTGAATGGAAACATTGAATTGGTTTAATGTAAATAATACTTTTTTTTACCTGTTGTGTTACCCACGACAAATTGGGTACTCTAGAGCCGTCCTTTTTTATTTGTTTGTGTGGAAGCAGTCCTTAAAGGACCAATTAGCACGTTCCACGATGGTTTGACCCGTGGAATTATAGGGAAGACCATGAGTAAGAACAATATTCCAGGTTGTACAAAATTGCAAAAGGGCCACTGAAGAATAGGCTGGCCCATTATCAGGTTTTAAGGAAGAGGGCTTACCCAAGGCTGTAATGGCCAAAAAAAGATGAAAAATAACATGTGCAGCTGTTTCCCCTCATTGAGGCGTGGCCCAAATTGCTCCTGAATAGGTATCAATAGATAAATGAATATATTTCCAGGGAGCCAAAAAGGGAACATGGGTAACATCCATTTGCCATAGTTAATTAGAGGCAAAACCACGGGGATTAGGAAGACATAAAAAAAAGAGAGGCCCAGGATGGGAGGAGTGACTGTGTATATGAGAAATAAAATATAAATGCTTTCGGTCTTGTAGCAGCTGCTGTAAAGGGAAAAACAAAGTCATAAGATTGGGGTCAATCCTGGGCGTGATGTAAGCACCTGGAAGATTAAAAATAAGTTGGCACACATAATGAGAGTCAGAGATTAAGTTAAAAGGCTGTTGATAAAAGGTGTGAAAAGCCAAGATAGCAGCAGCTAATTCTGAGCGTTGTGGTGAGGATTGTATTGCAGTGTAGGACATTTTCAAGGTATCATCATGAGGATCCTTGTAAGCAATTGCTCCTCTCGTTCACCCTCCATCGGAAAAAAACAGTAGGAGCTTGTGGCAAGGGAGAAGGAGAAAGCAGTGGGCGGACAGGAAAGGAAGAAGTCATTAAACAAGCAAGTCGAGGATCTTTAGGCAGATGATATGAAATACAGCCTATATAGTCAGTTAAAGCATACTGAAGAGATAAGTTATTCTGAAAATCAGATTTTGCGTCCTAAAGTTATTATTTCAGCAACCACCTGGATAAAAAATAAAACATTTTGGGATGGGGTGTGGGGTAAGTAAAGCCATTCAATACAATATATTTTTTGTGCTTTTATCAAAGCTAATACCTCTATAGGTAGCTTACTAGTAGGAAATATCAAAAGTGTTAACTGACAATTTTTATGTGGAATTCTGTCCACAAATTGAGTACTCAAGATGTCATTAATTTGTTCAACCGTGGTAAGTGTTGCAGGTGGAACTACAATGAGATCTCCAGGTTGTTTTCCTTTGGTCAATAAGTCAAATAATGGACTGAGCAAATTTGTAGGCAAAGAAAAATATGGGCGAACCCAATTAAGGGTGCCTAACAATTGCTGTTAATTGACCAATGAAATAATTTTGGGTAGGCTCAAACGAGGAAAAGCTGGGGCAGAATAAGATTGCAACATTTTTTGCCCTAAATAAAGATAGGGAGAATGCAACTATATTTTTTCTGGGGCAATTTGCAATCCATAAAGACCTAAATAATTTTGTATTTCTGAAAGCCAATTAGATTGTATCTTTGGTGGTCCAATTAAAATATCATCCGTATAATGATATACGAAAGCCAATCGATGACGTTTGCGAAAAGGAGCCAATGCTGCAGCGACATAAAGCTGACACAATGTGGGACTGTTTAGCATTCCTTGTGGCAAAACTGTCCAGTGATAACATTTATTAGGTTCTGAATGATTCACTGCAGGCACAGTAAATGCAAACTTTTCCTGATCAGGGGGGCATAGAGGAATGGAGAAAAAAACAATCCTTTAAGTCAATTACCATTACTTCATGATCCTGAGGAATCAAATTAGGATTAGGCGTTCCACACTGCAAAGGGCCCAAAGGGTGAATACAGGCATTAACAGCTCTAAGGTCGTGAAAGAAGCACCATCTACCACTTTTCCTTTTTATGACAAAAACAGGGGTGTTCCAATTTAATCAAATTCCATTCAGATGGAAACAAATTTCCAGTAAATAGGTGAAACATTTACAAATCTAAGCAAAACAATTCAGAGTCAGTTCTTTTGGTTGATGGATATATAGGTCTAACTAAACAATTTAAACTCAACAATTTTCCCCCCAAAAAATATTGTCCAACAGTTACTGTTTCTTCTTTCGAGTAAAACATTGCAAGCTGAAACTGCAAGAGTGGGCATCAAATTTTGCATCCACTCCACCCTTCTCAAATCGCAATTCTAAGCACAGAAAAAAAGTTAAAACAAACAGCCTCCCCCCTTCTTCTTTCTGTCTCTCCCCCTCTTCTTTCTGTCTCTCTTGCTCTTAAAAAGAAAGTTTATAAAAATCTCACCACTAAAAATTAGTTTTCTCACTTTCATATGCATTTTCCATAAATTCTCTCACACATCCTCCATGGAACTCTTCTCATGCAAACACTTACTATTGCTTTTCAATTTACTTTTACAACAATAAAATCTGCAGTTTACTATTTCTTTCACAGCCTGGGAGAGAGTGGGGGGGTGTTGAGGGCTAACACACACTTTGGTATCAGCAAATTAACTCATTCACTTCCATTCTAACTGCTTGCATGAACAATTCCACATACAAATATTTCATTTCATACTTTCTCCAGGCAAACCATTTATTTTTTAATAAGGCCTTTTTGTGTGTTGTTATCAGAGAGGGTTTTGACCCTCTTCCAAGTCTTGGAAATAACACAGAACAACACAGACAAACATATATACACAAATACTATTAAAACAACATTTATTTAAACATATGGCTTGTCCTGCAAGAAGCAAGAAAAATCATGAGGTGATTCCAACCAAACGTGGTTTTTATAGGGCCCTTTAACCATCTCCTATTTTTCTCACCATTCCAAGCCCAAGCATAATGTTCTGGGTGGCCACACACACACACACACACACACACACACACACATATGTATATATATATATACATATATATATATATATATATATATCCGAAATTACTTTAAAAATGTGATCCCCGGGTATATCCATGTTCAAAGTCAGTCAATAGACGTGAGCACCAGGGAATAAATAATTTAATAATAATAATTTAGAGATAAAAGTTCTTAAGAATATTAAAAACCTTTAAAATACATAGAAATCAATACATAGAAATCAATAAAAGTGCCTAGCTTTCGTCGCCATCCGCTGACATCTTCAGGGCTTAGAATGTACACTGATACACGTACACTGTTAGGTCAGCGGAAGAATTCCTTAGCAAGATCCAAACCTTGAGGGTAGAGGAGGATGAATTAATGGTGTCTTTTGACGTCGTTTCTTTGTTCACCTCTATACCTCAAGACCTCGCAATTCTAGCCCTTAGGGATCGTCTAGAAGATAGGAATTTGGAACAACAGCAAGACTCTCTCCGCACAGAAGACNCCCTTTCTGCCCAAACAGCATCATGGTGCATACTGGAAGAGAGAGGGTTACAGCATCCCTTCTGAATACACAATTAAGGATCATCTCTTTCCAACTGGAAAAAAAAAAAAGGAAAAGCAAGCTCCTGGAAATGAAAGTACATAATGTATTTCAGCTGGCGATAGTGGTCCTTGTATGTAAGCTGAAAATTATTTGGGAAATGGTTCTTCAGAGCACACAGGAATGTGAGTTCAGCATCTTTTTAAAGTTAGCCTAATTAAAAAGTGTTGCCTTGTTAGTGATACTGCCCTTTGTGAAGCACCTCTTCTGAATCATATTTGAAGCATGAACACTTCTCATCTTCCTCTCTGACTGGTAATTAATATTTAATGTCCAATTATTTAAGGATTATTTCTGTTCATATTCTCTGGTCAAAGCATGAGAAAATCTACTTAAGATGTGATTCTACTAAAGGAGTAGAAGAATTGCCTGTTTTGTGTTTTATTTTTTGTTTTGCTTCCTCGGTTTTTTCCACATCATGAGAAGTTACTAAAGTTCTTCCCAGGAGAATCTCTCAATCAATCAACATACTTGTTTACAAAGAAGAGAATTTACAATGCTCCAGATTATAATAAGATTGTAAGAGGTGTGGACCAATTAGACAAGCTGACAAGAATCCAAAAACTTAAGGAAACAACATATCCTGAAAAAAGAGATAGTCATAAACAATGTCTCTGTGAGGGAGATGTGCATTTTCTAAATGAGATAAATAAAAATAAAATAAATAAAGACATAATTCTTTCAAAAGGAAGACAAGGTCCACTATATATAAGAACGAGGTTTGTATTCTTTTATGGTTTCTCCTTTCTTGTTCTGGTAATCTTTTGCATCTGTGTGCACCCCTTTCTAGGTTTTTTAAATTATTATTTTTATGTTGCAATGTTATGTTCTTTTGCTTTGAGTGTGTAAGAATTAACTTTCAGCTCCTGCATGTGACAGTGCTGGGCCTGACAGTTTAGCTGGACTGCTAAACAGAATTTTACCATTTACCATGTGATTTTAGAGTCTTTGGCTGTAAGCAAATATCTTACATAAGACCTTTTTGAATTAAGAAGGCTATTATGGTGTTAAATATATCTTCAGAGAACAGGAAGTGCAGAAAAAAAATGTGTGCCTGTCTTTCTATCACCCCTATCTACCACTTCAGTGATTCTTGGGTCTTTCAGTAAGAATTGCTTTCGTGAAATGCAAAGAAGAACACTCTGCTGAGCAATTCTTTGAGGGAGCAATCTCTTTGACATATTGTACTGTCCGAGGATTATGTGACATATTGTGCTATTTGAGGATTATGTAATCTCAGTTTCTACACTCACAGAGCTTCACTCTTCTGTATATATATATATACAGAGGGACCAAAAGGCTGACTTTATGGGCATACTGAATTCGGTATACCTGGACATCCAGTTTACCATAGAAGATGAAAATCAAGGTTCACTGGCGTTCTTGGACGTTTTAGTCCACCGCCAATTGGATGGAACTCTTGGTACCAAGGTATACCGAAAACCTACATGTACTGACAGAGTTCTCCATTACAGGAGCAACCATCCAGTGGCCCATAAGGTTAGCTGTGTTAGGACCCTCTTCAAGAGAGTG
>NW_015387418.1:118028-142997 GCF_001527695.2 Protobothrops mucrosquamatus
AGTATTTCATCTAACTCTGTTGTCCCCAAATTAACACCATCTATTTTAACATCTTTTTCATATCTAGATTGTATTTGCGTTCTCATGTACCAATCCATCTTTATTCCTTGTTCCTCTAATTGTTGTTTGGTTTTCAACTCCCCCCTATCTGTTAGTAAGTCTTTATATCTTATAATATTTCCCATGTTAAACATATTGGAGTGTATTAGCGCCTCCATAGTTGAGAGCCAATTTGGAATCTTCAAATAGTGCTTTCTTTTTACTTTCTCCCAGACCACAAATAAAGAGTTCCTTATATGATGTCTCTGGAAATAGCTATGTATTCTGTTTTTTCCATATATATATAAAAAAAAAATATGATATATATTACTCACTGACAATGAAAAATATATATCATATTTTTTATATATATATATTTTTCACTGACAATGAAAAATATAAAAAATAAAAAAATATGATATATATTTTTCATTGTCAGTGAGTCCTTTCCTACAATCCCTGATACTTGCTTGATTATAGACTGATGGGTAAAATGTATTTTGCTCAACCATTCATCTTATTTTTTTAATTGTTATATATAATAAATATTAGAAATGGAGATTTAGATCCTGTCATTAAGGAGGCTTGGGTGGATATGTTAGGCAAGGGATAGGGTAATAACTTTCTGCTTTTTTTTCCTGATCCCTTTCAAATGTAGTAGATATAGGAGATAATTACCAGTGTTAAAGATTCCCTAGTCAAGATGATTCAGGGGCTTGGGTATATTTGATCCTGGGTTAGCAGGTGGTTATCTAACTATTATGGTGGCTTGAATAAGCTACAGTTAAGCTGACCAAGGCTTAGTGCTATATAGCAACCAGGTCTATATGAAGAAATGATTTCAAACTTACCGACTTTGTAGCCTTAAAAACAAAAAGCCTGCAACCAACCTTTTGTCCCTATCACATTTTGGTGGGCAATTTGAGCTTAGAAATATAAACTGTTTTATAGCAGATCAGAATGATGCTCAGTCCAAGGTATCTGTTAAGATAGTTCATGATGTCCTTCACATTGCTTACTCCACAACTAGAAGTAGATGTTTAATCAAAGAACAATGGTCTCTTCTCTTTAAGTCAGAGGAAGGTCACTTGTGATCACTGAGGTTTTTTGGACCAAAGTATTTTAAATTACTCAAGGGTTTGTGGTGAATAGTGAAGGCAAAATGCAATTATGTAGGTTAAGGCCAAAATAAAACTACTCACAAAACATACATTACCTCACTTATGTGTTGGTTTTATAACTCACTTTTTCTTCACAAACTCAAAGCAATGTATTTCTTCCTCCCATTTTTTCCCCACAACACTGATTGGGCAAAAAGTAACTGACCCAAAGTTACTCAGTAACTTTCTATAATTGTAGTATCTCCATTTCTCTAGTTATGCTCCTACATCTTAACTAAGTGGAAGAAAAAATGAGAAAAATACCTTTGTGTGAGAGAGTTCAGCCTAGAACCTTGTCCTTTGGTTTCTGGATCTTTACAATATCACATATAATTGTCATCATGTAAAAATCATCTCCTTTTTTAAAAAAAAAATTCAGTGTAATGTTGATAATGTCACACCTAAGTGCTTTAAATACTGATTAGGACCTCTGGCCTGAAATAAATGTCTGTTCTTCTTGGAAGAGACAATGTTTTTAGGAGCTCCATGGAGATCGTTGTTAGGAATAATCCACACTTGTGAATTTGTACCTCGTATTAAACCATTAAAACCAAAGAAGACAAAATTTAAAGAAATTGTAATTCCACCAAGATCAGGCAGTATCAAAGTAAACTTGTAAGATTTAAGCAGACACAATAATCCCTTAAATCAGCTAATTCTGCTCGCTTTCTGAGCTTCCTAATCCGATATATTAACCAATTAAATAATCATGAAATTCTATATAATATCATTTGTACTTGGCATTCAAATGCAGAATGCACTATCACAAAAGCAGAGGCTTGCATAAACATTCTTTTCTAGTTGAACATACATGACAATGTTTCAGTATTAAAGAATACATTTTAATATGTTGAATGCATAAAGCTAAAGCACCATCTGCTTCTTTGGGTGGATTTGAATCCATCATTTTTATTTAAAATGTAATTTTAATTTCCTGCATGAAAATCATAGAAATATGAATACTCCTAAGTCATGGCTCCATTTGAAATTGGTGGAATCAGATCAATATTCTTCTAGCTGAGTCCAGCCTGTATTAGAGTTCCCAGAAAAGTCACCACAGATGTGTTAAATTAATTCTCATAAATCTTAGACTAGGGGTGTCCAACCTTGGCAACGTTAAGACCCATGCTTTTCAACCCCCAGAATTCCCCACGTGCCAAAGTTAGACACCACTGCTTTAGACAGGAGGACTAAATGGTTTTGCAGTGTAGAGATTATAGGAGTTGATGCAGCACAACTCCTGAGTTGGAGATTGCAACAACTCTAAGAGTGCTAAGTACAGTCTTTCCCAGCACTAGCTAAGAATAGTGGACTTTCAGTCCACTATCTTTGGCAAATTCCAAATTGCAAAACTATGGCTGTTAGATGGCAGCAAAATAACACTGAAAAGTCTCCAGTACCACTCAGAGGTGTCAGTAATTGGATGAAACTACAGTTTTTAAAATTATGGTGTGTTGAATAAACTACAACAATAATGGATGAGTTCACAAGACACCTTAACTGAAAAGCAGACAGACCGCAATGTGGCCAGTTGAAGTGCATGGAATCAGGCACTGAATTGTGCTTGTTCCTTACACTTCTCTTTGCATTAATGTCCTTGACCTGACTGTTTGCAGAAATAATCCTATGCAGATCTTCTCAACCACAGTGAGGCTTGTTTCCATGTAAGTGGTACTTAGTTTCAAAGACTGTAAAATGAAAGACTTGTTCACTTGTCCCTTTCTAGAGAACTTATAAATCTATAATTTATAAAATCTATAGTTTAATAAGAACAAAAAAGAGACATTTGAAAACAGCTAGTGTTTCCTAATAATATAAGTGCTATTGAAATGAACAACAGGCCAAGATATTCAGTGGTGATAGCATTCAGTAATATACTTCTCAAATGTTCCCAAAATATGGGATTGTTAGCCGTCAGATAGCATGTACATTTTTGGTGAATCATCTCTTGAATTTTGTAAACATAAAGGCATTTCATGAATCGTAGAAGGAAGTGTGAATTTAGATTTCACCAACAACCTACAATTCCTGAAGCCTGATAGATGGCAGTGTTGGACTGCTGATGAAACTGAGGGAAAATGCATTTTTCTCCCGATGCCCATATCTTATCTTTACTGGATTTAAAACCTGTTTATTATCCATTGTTTGCTGCAGAAGTGTTGCAAAAGCTTTGTCAAGAATTAATTGAGCAAATTGCTAAAAGTACAAGCAAGCAAAAACACTTTTATAAAAAAAATGTGGCAAAAGGACCAAAAGGTATAAAAGAAGTACAGTGTTGAAAAAATGAAAGGTGATTGTGGAGATCCAAAAATGACTTTCTTTTTCTTTTTTATTTTTTTAAAAAAAACTCTTATTAGTCTGTTATGTAACATATTAAGGAAGTATCCAGATATAAACATTGCTTTCAGGCAATTGAGAATTTATGGCAACCATAGGTGGCAAAAGATAAAGTTTTAGAACTGGTTTACACATTAAAAATTAAGAAGTTGTCAGACCTGATGATATCCAGCAGAGAATTCCAATATAATTAAAATGCAAAATAGCACTCTGAGTTTAAAAGAGGATTTTTCAGTTTCTCAGATTCCTGACATGTGAAAATCTATAGCAGAGACTTTCTTAAAGAATATATTTCTGTTCCCAAAGTGTGCATTTCAGGTGTGTTGAATTGCCACTCTCATAACCTGCAACTATCAAAGACATTGGCTGGACTGCCTAAGAGAGTTAATTGGGCAGAAATGGAAGGTAACAGCTTGGTGAAGTTGTTTCATGATATAATCAAAGCAAGTCTGTTCTTTATAATCCATAATTTCATATTAATGTTTCATTAACAAAAGTCTAAGAAACCATTAGGATGGTACATGAGCAAAGTCTATGCCTGTCATTATTTGCATTTGTTTCTGTGATCTACATTTACTTCAGAAAATCAGGTTTCTGATGCAAGTCCTTTTAGCTGTGCCTATTTTACCAGCATTTTGTAATTTTACAGTGACTTTTTAAAATTGTTGGTATAAATGCATATGCAGTGAAATATTTAGATGTTAGTTTCTTCTCCCTAATGTCTTGACTAGATATTGTTGAGTAACTTTCTTATTCTCATGTCTGCATTTGAAATTTGTAGGAGCATTACATGCTTTTCCATTGTTGTTAACTACATATCTCCAATTCATAAAAGATTAAAATTCTCTGACATTGTATTTCCTTCCTTCCTTCCTTCCTTCCTTCCTTCCTTCCTTCCTTCCTTCCTTCCTTCCTTCCTTCCTTCCTTCCTTCCATTTTAGAAGTCTACTAAATGGTACACATTTTTTGTTTTTATGAAATTTCACCCTTTTTTAAAAAAGAATATATTTGAATCTTAATTTGGTATTGGAATAGCATGGCACTTTTTTTTAGTGCCAATGCTACAATATGATGCTGATTTATGACAAGAACCTATAGGAACCCAGTTATTCAGATTGGTTATGGTGAAAATAGCCAGGTGATCAACTGAAGCTAGGCAGCCAGCAGAAAGAGATTTCAACACCCCCTCCAGTGTACTGTTTTCCTTCTCTGTGTATTGCTTCTTCTAATGTGTCAAGACTTGGGATTGTGATCACATGCATAGTTATGCGCTTTTCTGTTTCTTTCCTCAAGCAAAACAGTTTACATGTATGCCCTCCCCACCACCACCCTCAGGCTAATTTCTGCCTATATTATTTCTACAATCCCATATAATTCTAATTATCAAATCTCCAAACCGACTTTTCACTTGTTTCAGTTTCTCACAAAAAATCCTAGAATGGTTTCTAAGTAGGAATAAATTTAGTCAAAGTCTTTTCTTTAATGAAATCTGTCAGTTTTGCCATTTCTGCCAGTTCCATTAGTTTCACTATCCATTCTTCCATTGTAGGTATTTGTAAGCCCTTCTACCTTTGTGCATATAAAAATCTTGCTGCTGTTACCATATATAAAAAGCAAAGTTCCATAATGGCCACCACTTCTCCTTGAAGGCTACATTATGTGATTAATTGAGGAGATGAACTGCAGAGATGTGACAATGACAATCCTCCTTGCACAGTCCCTGACAATATGAGACTATGTTCCTAAACAAATGATGCCAAACAAGCAAATGATGCAGCAAGCAAATAAAGCATCTGTCCTTTGGTACATAATGATGCTGTTGAGTAACATGTACAATTAAAGAGTTGTTTTTGGGCACAACTGGGATTGTGCCACGCATAAATCTGTATGCTGTTTGTGAATTCTTGATTGCTGCAGCAAAACTGAAAGCTAGATGGAGACTTGTTGAACATCTGTTTTGCTGTATTAATTCTGTCTCTACTGTGCCATTCAGTCCCAGTATCCTTTGCTTCTACAACAAATTGTATCCATGAGAAATGTTTGGATGGAAAAAGGTGAAGAGATATATGTGTGTGGGAGGTATCACACATAGTTTATTTCATAAAATTTATTAGAGTCTTCCCCCCCATATATTGCAACTATAATTAAGTACATTTAATTACTACTGGCTGTCATGAGAATGCAAAACATGTGTCAGCTCTCTTACAGAAGTGGAACTGGTCAGAGAGTGTTAATGTGGCCCAGAAGATGCATCCCACTGAGGAATGAAGAATGTGGATGTCTCATTTCTGTATGGTATTTCCACTGTTGTTGATTATGTTGTCCTGTTTGCTTGCAAATCACTATTCTCTCTATAGCTATTATATTATAGCACAATAAACACATGACAATCTTTTCATGGGAAACTTAGCCAAATTTAGATGTAAGTTATATCTTTAATGTCAGCAGCAGGGTACTCTGGACCCAGAAGACATTTCCCAGAATTATATACCTTAGATAATATTCGTCTATTACGTTATGGATAACCATAATGATCAGTGCAATTTCTAAGCACTATTGTGATAATTTGCTTAGTAAGGCGAAATGAATAAAAATGAACTCACCAGACCCCAAACCAAGACTAGATGCATGTGCAAATGTACTTTCCTCCTAAAATCAGCTATGATCACATGATGACTCACTTTATGACTTCATTAACTTACAATGGAGATTCCAGTCCTAACTGTGGTTATACAGTAAGTCAAGAACTTTATGTAATGTCAGGTTTCGGGGGAAAGAGCTAACTGCAATACAAGAAGTTCTCCATGTCTGGTAGGACTAAATCCAGTTTACTTATGACTGAAGAAAGAGAAGACTTAAATCTTTTTGAGCCTTTCTTTAGTTATTTCCCCATGATCAGAATTTTCTGATGACTTGCATTTTATCCCCAGTGTCCATGACTTTGGTCTTACCTCATGCCCTGGCTGTAATTTATGCAATTTTATCCTACAATACACAATGTTGCTCCACAAAAACTTGGATAGGAGTAAAGGATAATTTATCTTTGTGCCAGTTGTTCTTTCTATTGATTCAAGAAGAACGGGGTTCTGCTAGGACAACTAGTAAGAAAAGACACTTCGTTCATCCTAACCATATAAAACTGTAGATATTAAAAATATATATTTTAATCCAAAGCTCTAAAATGCGTGGTTGATCATTCCGGGAAAGTGTAATAGGTTTAAAACACCTGTTTTTGACTGCAGAAGTAGTCAAATACATTTTTTTTCTCCTTTTCTTCCTCACTTACAAATTGGTGTCACCAAAAGTTACATTAGCATTTTATATGCCACACTGGCTAGAGACTCAGTTATGGGCTGCGGTTAGCATAGAATACAATTGAGCTTGTCAATGGAGGTGGTTCTGAGCAGGGTAAGTAATAGTTCTTCTTTGGAATCAGTTGCTCATGTCTCTCATGCTAATCCTTCCTGCCACTTTTGGTAACTTTGATTCCTAACTTAAATATGAATTATGTTTAAGATGGTACATGCAAGGAATAATATGTAGAATATCTAGCATGTGGGTTACAAAAAAGACAGTGGTACTGTTAAATGACCAGACTGCCCCTGCTATCTCACAGAATTTATTCTACTGTCTTTCTTATAAGGTGCTCAAGGCATTACACATAAAAGCAATCACCTTATTTCATCTTTAAAACAATTTTGTGAAGTGGATGGATGTTACCTCAAATCCACTCAGATATGAACCACCTCACATGAGCTATTTCTACTTTATTGTAAAGCTACATTGGCAGAATCTTGCAAGTCTGAAAGTACAATCTGGTCTCCCATCTTCCTTACAGTCCAAGAAACTAGAGAAGATCCTTCTAAGTCAGTGGTTCTCAACCTTTTTAATGCCGCGACCCCCAACCGGTTGTAAGTCAAGGACTAAACCGGTCGTAAGTCGAGGACTAAACCGGTCGTACATTGAGGACTACCCAACCGGTCATAAGTCGAGGACTTTCCCTGCCCGGGAGCGCCGCGCATGCGTGGTTCCGCCCCCTGTGCCAGCCGAGGCGTAGCTGGCAAGCGGCAGAGACTGAGCAGGCAGACCACCAGCTGGCCCAGCTCAAGGGAGGTAAGGCACCCGCTGGAAAAGGGGAAAAAAATGGCGGACAGTCTTGCTTGGCGACCCCCGTGAAATGGTCGATCAACCCCAAATGGGGTCACGACCCATAGGTTGAGAACCGCTGTTCTAAGTCTCTTGCCCTATCCACTATCCAGCTGCAGCATATCCTATCTCTTACCTGGCTCTTCCTTTTCAGCATCTCTTTGCCCAGTTGCCCAAGGTCTTTCTAACATTCTATTATAGCGGGGTGGGAAAAAAATAATAAACCACCCAATATGCCCCATGGTGAAGGGGAAACTTAAAGCCTAATTCGCCCACAGAATACTACACAGTGGGAAAAAATTGTCAAAATCAACCAATAATGATATTGATCATTACTGAGTCTTGTAATAATTGGATTAAATTGGGCAAAGACTGCTTTGCTAAATAACAGAGCTATTAGTGTCTGAGTATGTTTTGATGTGCTGTGTAGAAATGTTGTAATACAATTGCATGCAGGTGTAAAATGAAGCAAATTGAGACTGCGGGCTGATTTTTTTTTTTCTGAAGAGATGGAAATCACTTTTTTTTCTGTTATACAAGTTATATTTGGTGCAGAGTCATGTAGTCTCAGGTTCAGTGTACTGAAGTAGATGTTACTGTTAAAAAAATGACAGAATTGGGAATTGGGGTTAATTAGATTATTGTACCATTCCACAGATCGGGAATGATGAAACAGACATGCCCTGCTGAACAAAAGATTAATTAATAGTATTGTTCACTTACCATGAAAGGTTAAGTTAAATTTACAGGTGTTTTCCATTTTCAACACTCAGCATCAGGTTAGATGAGAATACGTCTTATCTTTAATTTGTTGTCAGGAAAACAGAAGACAATGTTTACATTTTGCATGTTTGTTTGGGCTGGTTTAGCTATTACACTTTGTTCTTTCATCAGTCACCAAACAAATTGATGTAACTTGAGGACTACCTATATTATGAAAACTGCAGAAAAGAAGTAAGAATAAAGTAATTCAAAGTAATTAAAGGCACCAAATAGGAAAAGAAGCTTAATTTAATTTATCCCCGTTACTTTACCTGTCTATCTTTCACAAGCAGTGAGGTATGTTAACATATTCAGTTCACATCTCTTTTTCCAGATTTGGTTTGCAAGAAAGGGATGTCTCAAGCCTTTGGGCAACACACTTCGGCTGTATTTGCACAATGTGTTAAACTGGATGAAGAAACACCATAGCCACCTAGATCAGATCATGTGCAAAAAGTCTTCAAAGATGATTGTGCATGATTGATTGAGTACACTATCCCAAAGTATACTCAGACCATCAATGGGTTCAAGTGCTAAACATTTCTAAAATTCTCTTACTGTTTCCTTCTCCTCCACGTTCAATTACAGAAATAGATCTCTTCAATATTTGTTTGTTCAAATAAATTACCCACCTCTTCTTTATGCTGCTGATATTTTCTGATATCCTCTGATTACATTTATTTCTTTGATTGTGAATCAGCTGAGATCAACTAGTACATCTCATGGTAAAAGCAGGGATCTAAAGTCAGGTCAGTTCATTTCTAGCTCAACACCACACATTACATCATACAAGATATCAAGTTGCTTACGCTTCTCTAGAAATATAACTTTTCAGTGTTGTAGCAGAAATCACTTTATACAATATTATTTATTGACAATTGAACTGAAGACCAAAATAGATATCAAGAAAACCATATCCATTCCTTCTCTTGATTCATATATTGTATGTGTGTTGATTTGTTAGCTGTAGTTTACCAAGAAGCCATAGTAACCTGGCTTACACTGAATCTATACATTATAGTTTACAAAACATACAAAGTCAGAAGTAAATCACATATGAATGTTATACTTTTATTTCTTAGATTTATATCCTTCTTATCCTAGGAACTCAAAGAAGTATGTATACAATTCCCTCCTCCAATTATTTTCTGCAAATTGGGGATGCAGGAGCATGGTTAAACTGAGAGAAAATGCCATTTATGCATCAGTGCTACGTAGTGTTTGATTTCAGCTGATGTGCTATTTGAAGAAGAAGAACACGTAACAGGAAAATATTAGGAAAATTCCTATTTTCATTACAATTCTTAAAGTAATAATTCAGAAAGTAAAGTATGAAAATGGGTGAATTCTAGATTAGCTTTTTATTTGGGAGTAAATTTGAATGAACACAATATAAATTACCCCTAAATAATTATACATAGATTTAAAGACATGTTTTGTTTGATTTTGAAAATATTTTAAAGAAAAGTATTGTATGAAAGTTACAAATCATAAGATACAGCTTAATCTTATTGTCAGGAAACATATACATCAAACATACTGTCAAAATACTGTCACTTTCAGAGGTTTCAATTTGTTTCCATCTGTTTTTCTTACTTCACCCCAGCATAACCTAAAGAAAGTGTGATTGCTTGATTAGCCTGAGGGTTTCTGATCCAAAGCAAGATGGAAAGCAGCCTTCACTGTAGAAAATTTAGAAAATTAAGCCCATTCCTATGCACTTGCTTAATTACCACCAAGCATACTCGCAGTTCACAATAACTAGCTAAAAGTGTGACAGGTTGGAAAAATCATTATGCTTAAGGCAAATCAGTTGCTTTTTGAGGTTTTGTTTTTCAGGTTAAAGCATTGAAAACTTTGTGTGGGTACTGCATATTAATATTGCCTATTAAATATTTCAGATTACACAAATCTGGATGTTGACAGATATATGCACTTTGGCTCTATTTTTGAAATTCTTTTGCATCTTTAATACCAATTATAGATGTTTGAATGTAATTGTTGATTTTTTTTATTCATGCTTCTACAAAAACAAGACAAAAGGACCTTTAAATATACAAATTATTGAGGACTGTTGAATGATTCAACATTTGGGGGCAAGACATGGCAAGTAAAATTCCCTCTTTAAGGATGTGCAGTGGCCAGCTGTAGATCTGAAGAAACAAATAGATTTTTAAGAGCAAAAGTGTCTGTAGCTGTGATAAACTGGATGAGAAAAGAAGATCCTGTTTGAAATGGAGAAAATGGACTGTATTCAGGCAAATACTGATAGCAGTATTCCAGTACTTGAAGGGCTGCCACAAAGAAGAGGGGGTCAACTTATTTTCCAAAGAACCAGAAGGCAAGACAAGAAATAATTGATGGAAATTAATCAAGGAAAGAAGCAACCTGGTATTAAGGAGAAAGTTCCTAACAGTGAGAATAATTAACAGATGGAACAGCTTGCCTTCCAAAGTTGTGGGTGCTTCATCACTGGAGGTTTTAAAGAAGAGACTGGACATTCACTTGTCTGAAATGGTATAGGATTTCTTGCTTGAGCAAGGGGCTGGACTAGAAGATCTCCAAGGTTCTATTCCATTCCATTCCATTTCAATATTTTCTCTATTCTCTATTCTATTTTCTCTATTATTTTCTCTCTATTCTCTATTCTATTCTTTCTATTCTCTCTATTCTATTCTCTCTATTCTCTATTCTTTTCTCTCTGTTCTCTGTTCCCTGTTCCCTGTTGTCTCTTATCCTATCCTATCCTATCCTATCCTATCCTATCCTATCCTATCCTATCCTATCCTATCCTATCCTATCCCATCCCATCCCATCCCATCCCATCCCACCCCACCCCACCCCACCCCACCCCACCCCATCCTATCCTATCCTATCCTATCCTATCCTATCTAGAAAATGAGATTAAGAGAAAATTCATTGGCAGATCTGTGTAATTTGTAATATGTCTCTGGCTCCCAATTATAAGGAGGCAGATCCTGATTGAATGTTGCAGAAAACAACTTTAGGCCCAGGAATAATTCAGCAGTAGAATCAGTTACAAAAGTGGCAGCAAAGTTCTGTTGATGTCCAGCCTCTGTTTGATCCTCCCTTAGGCAGACAGGACAATCATCTGTTTAGAGGTATTAAATTTGAGGAAGAGATTGCACTAAGGCGCTTAAATAAACAGTAGCCTTTAAAAAAATCCCAGTCTCTAAAATATTCAGTTAAAATAAAGAAATTTTGGGAGAAAAGCAGGCATGTATTTTGGCATGAAGGATTGTAGAAATCTCTTTGTTGTTGTTGTTGTTAGTTGCGAAGTCGTATCCGACCCATCGCGACCCCATGGACAATGTTCCTCCAGGTCTTCCTGTCCTCTACCATCTTCTGGAGTCCATTTAAGCTCACTCCTACTGCTTCAGTGACTCCATCCAGCCACCTCATTCTCTGTCGTCTCCTTCTTCTATTGCCCTCAATCTTTCCCAGCATTAGGCTCTTCTCCAGTGAGTCCTTCCTTCTCATTAGGTGGCCAAAGTATTTTTGTTTCAACTTCAGGATATGGCCTTCTAAAGAGCAGTTGGGGTTGATCTCTTCTAAGACTGACCGGTTTGAACACCTTGCAGTCCAAGGGACTCACAGGAGTCTTCTCTAGCACCACAGTTCAAAGGCCTCAATTCTTTGGCGCTCAGCCTTTCTTATGGTCCAAATTTCACAGCCATACATTACAACGGGGAAAACCATGGCCTTGACTATGCGCTTTTTTGTTGGCAGGGTGATGTCTCTGCTTTTTAGTATGCTGTCTAGATTTGCCATAGCTTTCCTCCCCAGGAGCAAGCGTCTTTTAATTTCTTGGCTGCAGTCCCCATCTGTGGTGATCTTGGAGCCCAGGAACATAAAATCTGTCACTACCTCCATTTCTTCCCCATCTATTTGCCAGGAATTGAGAGGGATAGATGCCATGATCTTGGTTTTCTTAATGTTGAGTTTCAAGCCAACGTTTGCACTCTCCTTTTTCACCCGCATCAAGAGGCTCTTTAGTTCCTCTTCACTTTCTGCCATTAGAGTGGTATCATCTGCATATCTTAGGTTGTTGATATTTCTCCCGGCAATCTTAATTCCAATTTTTGATTCATCTAGCCCTGTCTTTCTCATGATGTGCTCTGCATATAAGTTAAATAGGCAGGGTGGCAGTATACAGCCTTGCCGGACTCCTTTCCCAATTTTGAACCAATCAGTGGTTCCGTGTCCAGTTCTCACTGTTGCTTCTTGACCCGCATATAGGTTTCTCAAGAGACAAATAAGATGGTCTGGTACTCCCATCTCTTTAAGAACTTGCCACAATTTGTTGTGAACCACACAATCAAAGGCTTTAGCATAGTCAATGAAGCAGAGGTAGATGTTTTTCTGGAACTCCCTAGCTTTCTCTATGATCCAGCATTGGCAATTTGATCTCTAGTTCCTCTGCCTCTTCGAAATCCTGCTTGTACTTCTGGTAGTTCTCGATCCAGAAATCTCTTTAAGGCATCAAAAATAAATTATAAGAATGTATCGATGACCAAAAATATTCTGCATCTGAATTCCAAACATTTCTAATATCTTTCAGATATCAGGATATTGGATATCAAAATATCTGCAAGATGCACCACTCTTTCAAACTAACACAACTTTACTGTTAGCTCCCACTGGGGGGATACATTGATTTTGTTCTGTTTTCTGCTTGGTTCAGCATTGAAGAGGCAGTAATAGAAACAAGTACAGTACTTCTTTATTGAAAGTCAAAACAGAAACTAACAAGCATTGCTCCACCCCTATGTATACATTCAACTCTGGGCAGTGTCAGCCAATCAGAGCACAGTATTCTCCCGCTCAAATGCATAATAAATAGCCTTGTAGACAGCAAGTCTGGCTAGCAGGCCGCGTGGTCTGCTAACCATTCCTGCACAGATCTCAGCAACCTGTTCCATAAATTTAATTCAATACATTACAGATCTGACTTAAATATAAATTACTGAAACAAGTCAGGAAACAGGCTTGTTTCAATTAAGCACTGTTTAGATTAAGAAGAGTTAACTGCTGTTAACTGGTACCAGAAGCAAGAGCTTTTTCTTGTCTTCACATTCACTCTAGAGGAGGAAATGATATAAGCCTGAGGCTCATCTATGTTTTGTAATCTCTAATTTAGCGTTACATCCAAATGCAGGCAATGTAAGGGAACAGCAAAGGCTCTCAAGAATTTGGAATCTCAAGCAATGATTTATATTCTGATTCTTGTCAGAATTTGCCTTTAGCTTTAAATAAAAACAATGTCTTATTTTGTGAGGGGGGATGCATTCTAGAGGGGAAAGAAAATAATGCCATTTTCCATGAACCTTTGTAATTACATTTCAATACTGCTTCTGTAGCTCTCTTTGGACAGAGTAATAAATCATAAGACTTCAGTGTCACCGAATGGAAAAAAATAATCTGAAAGAAAACTCTAGCAAGTGACAGTATCCTCCTGCTAAATTGCTCGCTAAAGTATTTTTAATTTCTATCTGGATGCTTTTTTATTAGTCACATTTCTGTATAATAGCTGTAAATCAAAAAAAATACATCTGGTATAGATGAAAGTCACCATCAGAAATTCTACTTCTCTGACAGCCCCTGTGTTTTTCGTTTTAACTTTTGTCATTATTTAACGTAAAGACACTTGCTATCAACCAGGGTAGGAAAAATGGGAGCCAAAGCTCATTTATTGTAACAAATATAAGTCTTCAGTTTTCTAATGAATATTCATAGAGACATAAATCCATCTAACAGAAATAAAATTGCAGATCCTCAGAATTACATACATGAAGAGTGTACTCTTTTTTTTGCTATTAAATAAAAACTGTTTTGGTAGCTGATAGTTGGCATTATAGATGCTGAACTGAAAATTAATTTTTGCATTGGATATGTTGCACACCATTACAGAAACATTCTTGAGGCATTTACAAGGAGAATAAATGAACCTGCGTTGCTTAACAAATTATATTTACTTTAAGCCAAAGTGCATTTTATAAATTTATTATTATTTAAATGTAATGAAACTGGAAATGAGTGTCTTTCTGGACGACATTCAAACCTATTAATAATTTTTTTAGCTTTGATCAATATGAAATGAAGGTGTTTTTAGTTTATATTTATTTGTACATTAGATTTTCTCCGTAAGATGAAGACAATATGCATAACATATTGGCCCGCGAAGTGGTTTCATGTGGCCCATGAAGCCATTCTGGAAACAGTGAGGGAACAGCCCCCACTGCCTTGGCCCTGGCCCAGGCCAGCCAGGAGCCAATGTACAATTTTGTGGTGGCCATCTATGTTGAAACACATTCAGTCTTAGCTCCACAAGGCCGTCTGGAAACAGCAAGGAACCAGCCCCTGCTGTGTCGGCCCCGCCCCCTGGGTGCATGCTGGGGAAGTGTCACCCTTTATGAGGAATGAAGAAATGGACCATGCCTTGGTGCTTGCCCTGGTCCCAACCCCTTCTGCCAGAGACCCTCAGATCTGTCCCACTCCTGCCCAGGCCTCGACAGGCACCCTTGACGTGAACGATGTAGAGCTGGCCACGCCCACCCAGTAGACCACACCCACTCCAGCCATGCCCACCCAGTAGGCCGCACCCACCCTGACCACACCCACCCAGCCCCCCAAGGGCAACCGCAATGCTGATGCGGCCCTCAATGAAATTGAGTTTGACACCCCTGCCATAGTGAAACGTGTCCAGCACCTTGTATTTCCTTGATGTTTCAGCAAATCTTAAAAAAGAAAATCTGCCATGTCTGGACTGTTGCTTGAGTGTTGCCATGTCTAAGCCAAGGGTACCCAACCTTGGCAACTTTAAGACTTCTGGACTTCAACTCCATGGCTGGGGAATTCTGGGAGTTGAAGTCCACAGTTTTAAAGTGGACTCCTGACCTAAGCTGTGAGGGGTTGGTTGTACACAAGGCTTTTCCACAGTAGGTTATCTGTTGCAGTATTATCCTAGAAATGGTGGCTGCTTCATCTCTACTTCCTTTCGCTTGTGGGAAGGGGACCAAGGAAAGAGGCCATTATTCAGCTATTTTGGGGGGAAAGTGTATCTTTCTGGTGCTGAGAGAACTGGCACAACAAATACCTTCTTCCCTTTCTTTAGGGTATATAACCTTCTGCACTACTCATATGCATGGTTTTCTTATTTTGAATGGATAAACTGTTATATATTTAAATAGTAAATATGCATTCAAATTTGTAGAAATGTGTTTTTAACTTTGTACCAGGTAAAGGTTGTATCAGATTTTATTTACAAAAGGAGTCCTTGAAGCATAATTTTACTAGGCAGCCTAATTTTTTTAATGCAACTCTTAGCTTGCAAACTTATACAAGCACGTTTAATGGATCATAGTAGCTTAATGATAAGTATGGTTTCTATTAACATGAATAGAATAATTGAATAATTCTTCCCATTGATTGTTAAGAACCCTCAAGGGAAGCTATAGAGTAGGTATAGTTTTTTAGAAAATGAAATTATAACAGTAATCACTTTCATTAATGTCCCTACCGCAATACTGTTTCCAGTGTACTAATCTATCAGGTAATGTAATGGTATGTGGGAACAACCTTGGGAAACAGAAGGAAGAAAGGCAGCCTAGACAACCATCATATAAAAGATATCTCAGCCTACAGATGGAAAAGGGGCATGGAAGCATCTCAGAAAGGATGCTGTCCAGTTTTCTGGAAAGTAAAAGTAAAGGAGGGGAGAGGAATTTTTGGATTGGCAACATTTGGTTACTGCAACCTTACAATAAAGGTAATGGTTTGTGCTTATTGTCTGGACTACCTCACAGGGTTAAAGGGCAATTGGAGGATATATATTTTCTCTATGTTGCTCAGGTTGCAATGATTGCTACAAGACCAAGCAGCTATCCCCCTTCCCATTGCTAAAAAATGGTGACACATAATGAAATTTTAGCTAACGCTAATGATAAATTTCTACCATGGTATTCTTTGTCCATGTTCAAATAAGATTGACACATCAGCTATCTTTTCTCTCTATTTATAGTTTACTATTAAACTGTGGACATATCTACATTTTAGGTAATCATCTCCAATAATTGATGGCAATCCAAAACACAACTTTCTCAAGCTTCCAACTACTGGAGGAGACTAGCTTGCTTTCATCATTCTTGATTTGCCTTTTGCTTCTGAAGTCTGAACTCAGTCAAGTGATCACTACTGCATGATAATTAAGGACAACCTCCAGTAAATGAAAATAAATGCATGCTGGACAAGGAATAGTTCAATTTTCTGCCAAGAGATTATTGGAATGGAAGCTTCAGAAGGATCCACATTTTGTATCTTTTATTCCATTGACCAACATGCTCATTACAAGTACCAAAGCAGGCAAATCTCTACTTTGCTTTTTCTAAATGAAACATTATATTTTTGTATGTATCTCATTTTCCAATTTTCCTGAAAAAAAGAAGTCCTTCCTTCCTTCCTTCCTTCCTTCCTTCCTTCCTTCCTTCCTTCCTTCCTTCCTTCCTCCCTCCCTCCCTCCCTCCCTCCCTCCCTCCCTCCCTGTAGACTGAAAGCTTGGGAATGCATTTCCTATCACAATGTATATCCTTTCGGATTTTATTAGATATGCCTAATTGGCTTGGTTCTACTGAACTCATGTATATAGACCACAAGGAATGAAATAATGGATTCCAATCAAAGATACCTGAACATTTTTCCTACAGAACATTCATTCGTTTCCATTATGAGCATCACTTAAGATAAAAATGTTTATTTTGGGCATTTAAAACAATCTTTAGACACTGTGAATACTAAAGCTTGTTTTACAAATATAGTTGAAGTCATGCACTCTGTAATCAAAACACCAAAAATACAGATCATAAAGGTAAAAGATTCAATAGAACAGACTCCAAATTATTTAAAACAAACAGCTGAATAATATAGCTGTGAGTTCTTGTGATTCATCCTCCAAAAATGTTTTGGAACATACAGAAGAGTGAACATCACACTCCTTTAAAGCAACCACCCTTTTTTCTAGCATCATTCTATGTAATCCTAAGAAAAAAAGGCTGCATTTCAAGATCTTGAAGACATGGGACAACCGGAGCCCATTCCCATGTACTCCAAACCACCTTTTGGAAATTGAATCTAAAACACTGACCCATTTTAAGAAAGAAAAAAAAGATAGGAAGGAAGGAGTTGAAAAATCAAAGTAATGCAGCCAAAAAGATTCTCCCTCTTGTTGACACATATCTGAATTATTCAAAGACGTCTATCTTGACTCCCCTGATTAGTACAGGCTAAATGCAGATATAAAGTGGGGGGGGGGGAAGCAAAACCACTTTTTTTCAATTGGACAGATACATGTAATTATAGCCATACCCTGTCCAGATGTCTTTACTGGACATAGTACCTGTCAGACATGCACTACAGGTTCCTCAATTGGTGCTGATAGGATAGCAGTTTAAGGCAGATGGACCTTCAGCCCACAGCTATACAAAAACTGCAGGCTCCTTACTAGAATAGGAACTCATACTAAAAGTCTACAGTTGATAAAACAAGCAATTAGAGAGCAAGGCAGACAGCTCTTCTTAAAATCTGCTCCAAGCTAAATTTCTGGTAGCAACATGGGACGGCCGGGGGGGGGGCAGTGGGAGGTTTGCAATATGCTCTACTTTATTTAAACCTGGCTATTTTTTGTCATGTAAAACACGTTCAGTGAAAAAGACATCAAGGTCTTATCCCTGCGTTTATTTCTCACTCAAAAAGCTTTTTCCAATAGCGGTATACATTTAAAACCTTAAAGTGGGGAATATAACATAACAGAGTCTCAGAAACTTGAAAAGACAGTATGGTCTTGATTTGTCACTTGGCTGAAGTTCTTAGGGTGTTGAGCTCATACCTGCTGGCTGTTAAAAGCTTGCACTTTTCAGCACGACATAAAAAGAACAGCCGTCTGGCCCTACTTTTGTTGCTTAAAGGTTTGTGACTCCATTCATTTTCTACATTTGTCAAGAGATGTTTCCCATACAGGAATCAAGAACGGCCCAAACAATAGCAACAGCAAACCTTTCTCTCTTTCTCTCTCTCTTTTTTAACCCATAGCTCTCCTTAATGCCAGTTTTAAAGTTTTCCAATAATCCCTTTCCGTGGTTCTTTACATCTTGCTTTGTAATGCATTAAAATATTATAAGTAATGCTTTAAAATACATAACGATTTAGGAAAAATCAGGAATTGTTAAGCATTTGTACAGAATCAGGAACTGGATGGTGATAATGGGGAGGAAATGCATCAGGAAGCTTTCAATGTCAAATCTACTTGCTTATTTAAAGTAAAAACAGTAATATAAAAATTTAAGTCGTTTTTTTTTGCAAGCGGGGCTTCAGATTCCATGAAGAAGAGTTCCGTGGCCCATAATGCCTTCAGCTATAATCCTTTCCCTCTGCCAGAGAAGAGAACTGATTTAGCCACAGCTCTGCCTTCTTTAATTTTCTTGGATAGGCTGACAGACTCTCATATAAGGTGAGATGGAACTTAACTCTCTCCTTTTCTAAATAGCTAGATCACCAATCCTAACTTAAATCCTTAAGAATATCATTCCAATCTTCTTTTCGGTGTGCTTGTACATAGCTAAGAATCTCCTGATGGCCCTGTGAAAATACATTGAAAATGGATGAATGCTGCATTGTATTTATTTGTTGGTTTGATATCTCCAGAAGCTCAAGATGGTTACTTGGGCATCTTTTCATTTTACCTGCCCCAAAATAATTTTGTGAAGTAGGTGGCTATGGGTTAAGGCTGTATAATGAAAGAATAACTTGCCCTTTATCTTAGAAAAAGACAGAAGAAGCAAAACTCTTGTTCATGTCTTCATACTGTATTGTTATATGTTAAATCATCATCATCATCAGTCATTATCATCACCATCATCACATTTTTATACTGTCTATCTCACCTAAATGACTCTAAGTAATTATTCTAAATGAGGCTATTTCATTGAAATGTTCTTCCCCGGACCTCTGGGTAAAGAGAAATTGTCTTAACTCTTCCCCTTTATTATTATTATTATTATTATTATTATTATTATTATTATTATTATTATTATTATTATTATTATTATTATTATTATTATTATTATTATTATTATTACTACTACTACTACTACTACTACTACTACTACTACTACTACTACTATTATTATTATTATTATTATTATTATTATTATTATTATTATTATTATTATTATATGAGGGGAGGGTATTGTTAGCCAAGAAGACATATCTCATAATATTTGTCATCCAAGCTCTGCCTTTTCAAACACTGCTCCTTTGATTAAAAGAACACGTACCTCACTGCTGCTTTATTGTCTATATTGGCAATCTTAGATGGAGAACAAATATCTCATAATATTTTCTTTTGGAGCCGGTTTGATCTAGTGGTTAAAGCATCAAAAGTGGGAGGCTGTGAGTTCCAGTTCTGCCTTAGCATGAAAGCTGGCTGGGTGACCTTGAGTCAGTCCCACACACTCTCAGCCCACCCCACATCACAGGGTTGTTTTTGTGGGGAAAATAGAAACAGGAAAGCATGTTGGATATTTTTGTCACCTTGAATTGTTTGTAAAAATAATAAAGGTGAGATAACAAATAAACAAACATGTTGGTTATGCTTGAATCAAAGTGCAAGGAACGTTTTAGAATTCTGCAAGATTCTGGAGAAGATCCAGATTTCAGCAATCTATTTTCTTTCATCCCACAGATGCTTGCTTATGAAATAAAATAGCTTCTAATAATTAAAAAAAGAATTCTGTGAGTGATTTTTCTGAGAGAGGAAAGAAAAGCCCTGTTTTTGCTTTACTCTCCAGACTGGACATTATGATCACAGTAAAATATATTTTTTTTAATCTTCCCAAGCTATTTAACTTTAATTCATTAAAAGTAATATAGCAAGACAACATCATTAAAGCATAAACATAAATGGGTACAGATCATTTGGGAAAAATTGGGTTTTCTTTAGACTCAGTATATTGCTGGAGATGTTGAAATGAAACAGCACAGTCCATGCATTAAAGCTTCATTTTTTATTTTAAAGAAAGTCTGTAGGTGCAATGTAAATGAGCAGATCTTTGCATCAGGAGACTATGGGGAAAGTATGGTTGCATATCCCAATTATTAAACTGACCTTTCAAGTCTTCCATCATCTTCTCTCAGCCGTATCATTAGGACATATTAAGTAAGAAGGGCAGCAGACTAG
Organism: Protobothrops mucrosquamatus; assembly: GCF_001527695.2. Taxonomy (NCBI): domain Eukaryota; kingdom Metazoa; phylum Chordata; class Lepidosauria; order Squamata; family Viperidae; genus Protobothrops; species Protobothrops mucrosquamatus. The sequence continues at coordinate 138,723 of NW_015387418.1, forward strand.
AGGGAAGGCACTCTAACATCCCAGCAATTCCTTTCTGGTGCAGGAGAGGCAGCAGCGATAGAAACAGCACCGATTACATGGAAGATTAACTCTGTCCCTTGCCATTACTTTATCCCTGAGAAGCCCTTCCTGGGCTGTAAGAGGGAGAGGACAAAGCACAGCACGGACAATTGAGCATTAGGTTAGAGTGGCCAGTGTTTATCTACTACCAGCTTTTATCCACTGCAGTTATCACCCATTTGGCTACAGCATAGCATAGGACATGGATCCACTTATTAGACAGCCAGGCTGCTGGCCAGTTTTAGCCCCACCTTGCAGACTGTTCTATTTGGCATGAGGATGATTTGACTCCAAAGTGAAAGGATACCTTAGATCTCATTTGAAGGTCTTTTTTGAAGGTCTTGTTTTAAGCATATGGGAAACTATGTTTTCTACCTCACAGTAGAAGGTAATATCTCCTTCAGGTTTAAGTCAGGTTCTAGTGATTTCATGTACATATCCACGTGATTTTCTTGACCACAAATGGATCTAGTTTGCCACTGACTTTTCCAGGGTGTTTTTAATTTTCCAGTCTAGTGTATAGCTCCTGAATTTTGGGGAGTTTCCCAGCCAAGTATTAATCAGATGTGATCTTGTTTAGGGTCTATTAAGGTCACAGGTGCTGATATCCATTGGGTTTTTCTGCTTAAAATAATATTGCAAATATTGTGAACATTCCTACAACATTTTCCAAAACAACAGCCTTGGACTAGAATAGAATAGAATAGAATAGGAAGGGACCATGGAGGTCTTCTAGTCCAGCCCCCTGCTCAAGCAGTAGAACCTATACTATCTCAGACAAGTGACTATATAGCCCCTTCTTAAAATTCTCCACTTATGGAGTGCCCATGATTTCTGAAGGCAAGCTATTGTACTGGTTAATTGTCCTCACTATCAGGAAGCCCCTCAAATATTGGAATACTGCTATCTCTCCCCTATTTCTTTTTTTCTTTAGACTAGCCAAACCCAAGTCCTGCAGCCGTTCTTCATATGTTTTAGTCTCCAGGCCTTTGATCATCTTAGTTGCTCTTCTCTGAATTTTTTCCAAACTCTCAACATCTTTTTTGTAATATGGTGATCAAAGGTTTTGTTTTTTTTCTGGTTTGACATTGTAGTATAACGGATGCAGGAAGACAGGGCTCTGTCTTCTGTGTTTGATTTTGCCCCGCTAGGGACCCTAAAAAGGGTCAAAAGTCACCCCGGAGAGGTGATGAAGAAGGAGGGGACCCTTGTTGATCGTGGAAGGATGGCAGCCCTTCTGTTTGATCTGAGGAAGCCCTCCAAACTGGTGGGGGAAAGACTGGCTACATTCATGTAGCCAGTCAGAAGCTGCTGACAACTAAAGGAAATAAGCACTAACGAGCAACTTTTGAGAATGTGGATGAAACTGGGTGAGACTCTATCCTCTCTTTATAACTTTAAGACTTTTTCCTGGAAAAAAACACCCAAAGCAAAGAATCCTCCTTGATAAGAGAGGGAAAGGGAATTTCTGCCCCATTCCTTCAGGGGAAAAAAAAGCGACGAACCAACTGCTTGGGGGAAAACGGAGAAAATTATAAGATTAATTTGGAACCAATATAGATATATAGCCTTGAAGTGCTTTTGAGACTTTTTTAGAAAAGAGATTTGAAAAGCTTGCAATATAAGTTTGAAGCTGGAAGAAGGCGTTAACAACATCTAATGGCGAACCATGACACTACAATTTATTATGCTTAAAGGAAATTTGGCCTGAAGCCCAGACTCAGATAAGACCTTGGAAATTTTCACTTTTGAAGACTGCAGCTGGAGAAGCAAAAAAAAAAAAAAAACACCTCTTGGGCTGATTATCTGCGTGGCAGAGATGATAAACTATTTTGAAATTGGCCTGCTTGGATTATGAATATAAATACTAACTGACTTTTAGAACTGTGTTGTGGAACTATTCCCCTGTAAAAGAAACAGGCATGACTGATTGAGATGGTAGAACACTTTGGATTATAAACTTTTGATTGATGAATAAATTTTAATTGTTTCTTTTCTCACTGAAGAGAAAGAATATGTTTTTCATTGGACAGAAAAACCTGTACTTTGCTTATATTTGTTTAGGGGAGGCCTAAACTGACAGGCTGTCTGGATAATTTGGAGTTCAAATGACAATTGACTGAAACTTTTAAAATCTCAAAATAGATTGGACTATAAAGACCACATACAAAAACAAAATGGATGTTCCACACTTAGTCTTAAATGGTAAAAAAAACCATCTCTAACATTTGTCTCCAAAACCCTTCACATACCAACAAGAAAATGTTGATGAATCTCAGAAAAAAATTCTTTCTATGTTAAAATCAATACAAGAAACAATTGTCTTAGCTCATGATGAGACTAAAAATAACGCAAAGGAGATAAAAGAACAACTTTCTAATCTAAACTTACAAATTCAGAAAATAACTACAAAGAAGGAATCAGTAACCCAGAAAATAGAAGGAAAATTATATGAAACAGATCCAAAGATGGAGGACCTAAAGGAAGGAATTAACAGACAGACTCAGACAAATGAAGAATTAGATGATGCAGCAATAATACTGGAAATAGACAAGATATCTTACTTGTCAGATCTCAGAACACATTTGAGGATAAGGAAGAAGAGCTGATTGAATGGAAGATAACGCTGTCAGGAGAATTGTAGAAAACTGGAGAATGAGAGAGGCTGTTTAATGAATATAAATGGGCTGAGTGTTCCTCCAAAATTACCTTAATCAAATTATATTTTTTACTTCAAACAATATACACAAAAATAGGGGAAGAACTATTTGAGGACTCAAATGCATTGACTTGGAAAGTTAGTTGGCAAAGGAAGAAAGCCAGAATAAGACTGAAGAAAATAGAGGTTTTGACCCATTAGATGGGACATTATATTATTAAATAGATGTTTGAACATGGCTAAGAAAATAGATAATTGTTAGAAATAAAAGTATTACTATAACTAGAAAAATAGGATATGCAACTAGAGTACTATATTTTGGTATGAGAAGGGAAATATGAAAATGCCAAGAGGGTCTGAATAAGGGAAACTTTTGGTTACCCAAATATAATTTACTATGAGAAAACTATAGCAATAGAGATGGGATATTATAATTAAACAGATGTTTGAATATGGTTAAGAAAATAAATAACTGTTAGAAATAAAAGTATTATCATAACTAGAAGGATAGGATTTCTATCTAGAATATTATATTTTATTATGAGATGGGAAAAATGAAAACTCTAAAAGGGTTTGAATAAGGGAAGCTTTTAGTTACTCAAATATAATATATTATGAGAAAATTATAAGCGATAGAGATATTTTGAACATTGATGGGAATATTTTTTTTTTAAAAAGCGGGAAAAACAGGATAGTGATGGAACAAATGAATTTTAAATGCAAATGCAATTGAGATATGTTTTGGCTAGAAAAGATATTATAAACTGACATTATTGATATTATGTATAATACCAGAAAAATGCAACGAAGATGTCTATATTTAATTGTCATGGGTATGTCTTTTATGTTATTTTTAATATTTAATTGTATATGTATTAACAGTAACAAGAATTGTATTTGCCCAGTATGAAAAAATGCATACCACCGGAAGAAGAGAGGACCAAGGAAGCACTGGATAGTGTAGTATTGGAACTAGACTGAGAAAGTTAATATGTACCATTGAATTACCAATGGACCCAGACAACACGTTGTTTATTAAGTATTTATGATTGTAAGATTAGAAAATTAATAAAATGTTTACAAAAATAAATAAATAAAAAAGTAATATGGTGACCAAATTTTTTGGGACTGAGCTCCATTGAAATAGTGACCTATAATATTTAAAATGAAGATTTCACTTTCATTATCAATAAGTCTATATTCCATAAGTACTCTAAAAGACAGAGTTCAATTAGTTACACAGAGCAACATGAATTATTGTAAATTTAGCTAAAGGCTCTTTGATACTTTACCTATTGCACGTAATACATGAGAGAATTATATTATTTAGAAAAACACAAATACATGTATCTGAATTACTAAAAATACAGTTTGAAACACACAAAGGTATCCAAATATTAATTGAAAACTCTCCCATACGTCTTATATTGCTTACAGTATGTATACTTCACAATTTAAGGCCAAAAGACAGAAATTATTCCAGTTTATCATATGTCCTCTTGTCACAAATGAACTTTTATGACTCCCTACATTTAATCTTGCATGCTTTTTCTAAA
>NW_015387418.1:143097-165670 GCF_001527695.2 Protobothrops mucrosquamatus
AGAGAGAGAGAGAGAGAGAGAGAGAGAGAGAGAGAGAGAGAGAGAGAGAGAGAGAGAGAGAGAGAGCATATAAACTGCACTACTTTTCATTATCTATAATCATGCAAATCTAGTTTTGGCAGCTAGGATTTTAGGAGTCAGTAAGGTAGCTATCTGACTGATGATTGGTCTGTCTATCATCTTCCACCATTATTTTGTCTGCATCATGAATGTACATAGTCTTATTTCCATTTTCTTTCTATGCAGAAATGCTGGGAAAAGCCTCTCTGTATTCATGATTCTATTAAAAAACTGTTTTATTTTAAAAGGTAGCTTTCTTCATTTCATGTATGTTTATGGGTTTGGCTCTAAAGACACATATTACAAATTGATTGTTGTGAAAAGAACACAGAATTCTTTAATGACAATCATTTTTTTTATGACATGGGATTTCATGCTGCCTGTCAGTATTGCAACAATTTGTATAACCACCCATCCATTGGAATAGGAGCAATTTGTTTTTATTTTTATATAAGGAAAGCAATATACATGAAATGCAAAAGGTAACAAGAGGTATGTTATAATTCCCTGAGCAGGACAAAATATAAATAGAACAAGAATGGAATGATGCACTTCAAGGGTATTCAGTTTTTATATTTTTGTTTGTTATTGCTAATTTAACATCTAAAGAAATAAAGTTTATTATGGGAAAAATACTCTATTTTTTTTAAGTCAACAAATACAATGTTGCTGATAAAGTCCCTTTTAGCAATTTCATGCTACACAATTTTGTTTTGATGTCTTCATTTGGGAATACAGTGTTTTTGGGATCAGCCACACAGTTGCTGAGAACAGAGATAGGCCAAATAGTAGATACAAAAACTATGGTAGATCCGGAATGTGTATGAGCAAAACCTACAAGGATTTCTAACTTCCATAGCAACAGCTAAAAGTATTTCTGGCTGCTGAAATGAATAACTTTTGGAGGAGTGATGGGAAGCAAAAGTGAATGTGGCATGTGTAGTCTAGGGCTGTTTCAGGAATGAAAACAAATCCCTACTTTGACCAAAAGCATCCTTGAATTCTAAGTATATATTTATCTCACTAATCTAGGAATACCATTGTTTTTCAAGCTGAAGACTACTGGTGGTGTTTGAATAGTGCACAAGGGTTGGACAAAGTTAATTTATAATAACTAATCACCTAAAATATTACAATTTCTCCCTATGTATTTAATAATTTTCCGCTTCTATCACACTGAAAGTAAGATTTTGGTAGCTCTTAGCAGTCTTTTGAGAGTTATCGATTGCCCTAATTATCTACATCCAGATGAAGCAATTATTTCAGTGCACTTAAGGGTTTGTGCTCACCTACAGTAATATTGGTTTTTTTTAAAGCAGCACAGTCCAGAAGCACAGGGATAGCCTATTCCATCTTAGGAGACTGTAAACGCTCTCTTGTTGCTAGCTGAATTTGCTCCACTTCACAAATGTCAGGATGTTGTGTACAAAGATTGGCTTGTTCACCCTAAGCAAACAGCTGACTGGCATTGATGGCTACCACTGCCAGGCATCTCACATCGAAGGATGTGCAAGAGAATTAGTTCCTGATTCTATAATTGTTGCTGTTAGAGCCTGTAACAATGTGATCTGATTAGATATAGAGCCACACTTAAGATTTGATGCAAATCCTGGTGTATAACAAGGGCTGGCATTTGATTTGGAATAAGTGTTCTAGACTGGAGCTGTGTGTGTCCACAAGGAAAAGCTTGCCATTGAAGTCCTGTCATTGTTCCAATGCCTTCAGTGTGTGTGTGTGTGTGTGTGTGTGTGTGTGTGTGTGTGTGTGTGTGAGGGAGGAAATATTCAAGCCTAATTATTGTGGTGAGGGTGTACATATGGAGAGACTGGTTTAAGGCCATTCACTTTCTGAACTATGCTGTAGACTCAATGAATTTTCTGGAAATTGGGAATTTACTTTTTGAAAAGGGATCTGCTTACTATCAGAAATATGTTTTCAGAAGAATATACAAGATCCTTTTATTGTCAAATAACACCATAAGTTCTATGGTGTCTGTGGCATTGATTATTTTGACCTTTTCACTCCCAGAGTTCTATAATTTAGGACTTTTTTCTCTTTTGCTATTTTTTTTCATATCAATTGAGTTTGGCTGCTGGTTCAAGTTGCATAATATAGAAGAATCATTTGTGTGCAGAAAAAAATGTTGCAGTGTGGCACATTTTTGTTCAGGCTTCCAACTCCCCATGCTCACTTTCCATCATACTCTACTCCAGGGCTGTCAAACTACCGGCCCACGGGCTGGACACATCATGTGGAAGCTGCGCCTACCCCATTGCCGGCAATGGCAAAACCGGCCCGATACGTTGAGCGATGTCATGTGACGTCGCGAGTTTGACATGCCTGCTCTACTCCATTTCCATTTCCACTTCCAGTTTTCTGATTCCCTGTCTTCACCCTACTCCCCAGAAGTCAGTTACTGTTCTGTGACCATACTGCAGATCCTGATAATATACTTTGCTGGTATCCTACAACTTTATCCTACAATTTTACCCCTTGATTTTGCCTATAACGTGTGAGAATTCTAGAATTTCATTTGAGCATTTACAGGAATAGATCAACCATGTTCCCACCTGAAGCATAGTAGTAGTAGTCTGAAGGAATTTCAAATACACAGAAACACACTTAGTTCTTTTTTGGGAACAGAATATGTGGGTGCCAAATAACCTTCAGAAAAACAGGTGTATGTGTGTATTTGTGTGTGTGAGAGAGAGAGACAGAGAGCTAGCAAAAGGGAGAGAATGAAAGAGAGGAAGGTAATAATAGAAATTGAATTATTATTTGGCTGGCCTTGAAGATCTATCATGTACTTAATTGACAGATAAAGTATTCATTCTACCATATGAAGTGATGCACTGACTTTGTAAGCATCTGAGTTGCATCTCTCTCTTTTCTCTCTCCAAACTCAGAGAACTGGGACAGCAGATCTCTAGAAGATTGCTTGCTGTGTCAAATAAAACACCTTTTTCTTTGCCATGTGTCTAGAGACAGAGATATATGAGAAGCTATAAAAGCCTAATTACCAGTAGGTAGTCATTTTTATTAATGTCTCTAACTCAGAAAATAAGAGGAGGGAGAAGGAATGGAACAAATGAAAAGCATGACAAAATGGGATGGGGCGCTCCCCTGCTTTTTATTCAGTTTTTGAGGCTGGGTTTGTTAAAGAAAATATTTCTATAGCTGTTTACCTCTGCATATTTTATTACCTATTAGTTGTGCATGAATTATGCACAGACAAATAACTATGGAGAATGCACTAGGAATTTTTAACATTTCAAAAGGCTCTCCTCATCATTATGGGAGGCAACGGACCTATATCTGCTCTTTCAGATCTTGGAGAATGAAGCCCTGTAGCTCAGAAACGGAAAGCTTTTAGCTTTTTGACACATGCTACTTTTATAGTCTGCCACTGAAGGGGGTTAAATGTTTTAATGGATCCTTTTGAGAAATAAAATAATTAGCATGGCTTGCATCCCAAAAAGTAACAATTGGATGTTTTATTTCTTTCAAAAATGAAAGACTTCAGTTGACAGCATCTCAACCTGAGGAATACAATGCTGTAAAAGTGGAATACCTCCAGAAAGGAGGGATATTTATTCTAAACAAGCCACTAGGTACCAGGTAGAATTCTGGTATTCTCAGATAGAATGTTCATACAAAATGACAATGACAGATGTTTTAACTGCTGCAATGTTTTTTTCTGAGTGTGTTGTGGGATCCTCACCTGTGTGATAAGGAAAGTCAAGTCTCTTCGAAGGTAAGCTTGATTCCTTGCCATGGATAAACCCTTCTGCTTTTTTGGCCACAAAACCCAAGTTATTTATTTCATTTTGGGAAGTATTTAAAGTTCCCAGAAGTGGGATCTCCTTGTTATTTTTCATCGAGATCCTAAATCTGAGTCTGCTTAGCTTCTCAAGATCAGCAAATTGGTTGGGTCATATTTTGTCACAGATCAGAGTTTCTCAGCCTTAGTAACTTTAATGTTATGTGGGTTTTAGCTCCTAAAATTCTGGAAGTTAAAGCACACACATCTTTAAGTTGTCAAGGTTAAGAAACACTGCCATAGATGATAGTAAAGAGCCATTGCAACTATTTAGCTATTGCTTTAAATGGAGCTTTGGTTAGGATTATACTCAAATAATCATATACAAAGAGGAATATAGGTTTGTTTTCAGGTTTTATTGTCATTTCTGCCACATTAAGTGCTTTCTTCTTTTAAAAAATAGTTTGCTTTACTGAGTATAAATAACAGGGATATCATGGGCTTCCTGTCAGAATTTCTCTGATTTAAGTAATTAATAGGGTTGCTCCAGAATAATTCCTGGCTGAGGAAGGAAGAAAGCCAATAGATTGGGTGGTGTGTATACATGAGATTTCTTTGCATTTTTGAAATAACTCACATAATAATAATTAAAAAAAATATTGAGAGATATGGGAATTTAGGCTCTATCCCTATCCCTTCTTTTCTCAGCTTTTCTACGTAAAGCTTGTAAAAAGAAAATAAAGATGCTGCTGAAAGTGGATATTTAGTTTCTTTGTTTTAACCTCTTATTATTTTTTTTTACCCATAAAAAAGAAAATTGAAATCAGGTGAAAAAGAGATCTTATGGGCAGCAACATTCCCTGGCACCATATTGCCTACTCTTTCATGTTCATCACTTGCTGTTGTACAAATTTGTGGTTCTGTGTTGAATTGATTAAAGCATAATATAGTACAATAAAACTGAGTAGCATAATTTATCATAGGAAGAATATAGCTGGCACAGAGTTTAGATAAATCTTCAGTACAACTGCTAAATTGTGAACTACAGTGAATCTCAGAAGAGGGCATGGTATAACCAAATGTGTACAATAATAAAATAAATCACAGGCAATACCCAGACAGTTTACATTTGGCCTCCTGAAGTAAAGCTTTAACATGTGAAGTATTCAAGGCCAACAGGAAGTTGGTACTTAACAAGCAGATCTGAGAAACCTGTGCAAACTCTAGTTGCATTCTTAATTAACATGTGTTGACAAAAGGGATTCACTTAGCTGAACAATTATCATGGTTAATAACTATGCTATTAAAAATAAACCCCAATATGTTGGTTTAGTGATGAACCTGAGGCAAAGTAATTAAATAGAATTATAACACTGGTGTTTCCATCAGGATTACTCTCTTATGATCTGAAACAAGAATTCCTTTGACATACTTAGAAATACCGAATTACTGAATGTTGGCTGTTACTAATCCTTGGGCTTTGCTTCAGCTGAATATCATATTCATATGTCAGGGATATTTAGATGTAATTTCAAGCATTCTAGAAACAGATTACTGTCTGCTAAGTCAAAATTAATATTAAGAATCACTTGGAACCAATTTATTTAGACTAAGAGGAACACATGATTGAGAACAAATAAATGATGGGATTCTATTTCTTTAAGCAGGATATATTTAGCAGGTATTGTGGAAAATATAGCTTAACTGGGGCATGCATGCATTGGTAGTAGAAAATTTCAAATTGAAGCCTTGTAATTTCATATTTTAAAATTAAACACTTTGGGAAAAGTGTTTTCTTGAATAAACAAGAAAAATACAGGACAAAGAGGTCAAATAATAAAAATTGAATATGTGAATACATAGATTTATAAATGTCATGTAAGTTACAGTTTTTCAATATGCATTAATTAGCTAATAATGAGTCATTGATGGTCAGTGTTTCTCAACCTTGACAATTTTAAGGCATGTGGACTTCAACTCCCAGAATTCCACAGCCAGCAATGCTGGCTGTGGAATTCTGGGAGTTGAAGTCCACATGCCTTAAAATTGTCAAGGTTGAGAAACACTGGGTTATATGTTTGAAAAGAGTAAAATATCTGTTAAACACTAAGCAAAGCATTAGTGCAAATAAACATAATCAAAACTGTATATTGCATCAGCTGATAGCTGTTCAGTAGTTCCATTACACATGACCCAGTTCTATTGGGTTTGGAGGGCCTTCAGAACAGCTCTTGGACTGTTATGCAGATCCTAAACTCTGCAGACCCTAAATTCAGGGTTCAGGCCACTGAGCCAGTTTCTGAGCCAGTTTCTAAGTAAACAGACCACACATGCTTGTTTGACAAATATAACAGTATTCCTGTCACATCTCCTTATCAAAGTTCCCAATCTCAAGGTCTTCCCTGGGTCTTCCTAGGATTCATTCTAGAACTGGCCCTGTGTCCAAAACACAAATAATGACCATAACAATACAATAGAAATACTTTCAAAATGACCCACATTAACATAAAATAGAGGGCGAAGGAGCTGAAAAACCATGTCCTGAAGGAGCAAAATAAAGGGGGGGAAGGGGGGAGTCAGCCATCCTTTAAATAGACTAGAGCTTTTGTGTCACCCATAACACAATAACATAACATCCTCTTTTAGCAAATAGAAAGAGAAACCTGGCAGGCCCATAGACCTGTTGCCTTCCCTCCTCTGGATGTTGCCATGTCATGCAAAACCAGATCTTCATCCTGATGAGTTATTTTAAAAAAAGGTTAACTTATAGTAGTTCTGTCTCCTGAGATCCAGTTTAAAGGTATCAGACTAGAAACATGGACTATGAGTTGTAGTCCTGCCCTAGGCACAAAGCCCTCCAGATGACTTTGAGCTAATCTATCTCTCTCAACCCTAGGAAGAAGAAGCAAACCACTTCTGAAAATCTTGCCAAGACAACTGTAGGGACATATCCAGGCATTTGCCAAGAGTCAGGATTGACTTTAAGGCACACATACACAAAGTTCTGTCTCCTCTCCATCCTCTCTGTTATTGCTTTTCCTGTATGATCCATCCAGGCATCTCTCCATGCAGCTGAGAACTCTGATTTTATAAATTGCTATGCATCCTGCATAGTCACCCTTTTTGGAAGGTGAACATGGTCTTTCTGTTCTCAGAGAGAGGGCTTCCACTTTCCAGATAATCATAGATGACTTCTGATGTGCTTTTACTTAGGTGAAGAATGCTATAACTGTACTATTAAATTCTATTCCAAAAGGCTTCCCCTGGGTATCTTTTGTCATTTTGACTAGTGTAAGTGCATAAATTTTCACTAAAGAGAAACAGTGTGAGTAACAGTTGTCACATGCACACCAAACACTGAATAGCTCTTGGGAGACCTTTTGATGGCTATAAAAGCAGCTAGAGGCAAGAATGCCAAGATTTCTATTACTTTCTTATTAGAGGAACACAAGCAGAAGAAGCTTTTCAGAATAATTGAGGAAACACATTCAAGTTTATTTATCTATATGTGACAAACTACCTGGCTATATGTCAGCACAGGTTTACCAGTACAATTGCATCAGAATACCTGCACTCTTTTAGTACATCTACATTATGTTAGATTTGCACTAGGTTAGTGCACTCTTTTCAAGAAAGGGAAAAAATGTGGGATAGACAGTTTCACAAGATGGATTTGCAACTGATTGACTATCCTTAATGGAACTATATTAACATGGAGGGAAGCATGCAGTGGGGTACCTCAAGATTCTGTCTTAGCCCCAGTGCTCTTTAACATCTTCATAAATTTCTGGACAAGGGGATAGAAAGGGAACTCCAGATATCTGCAGATGACATGAAGCTGGAGGGAATTGCTAACACTTTGGAAAACAGACTCAAGATCCAGAAGGATAGTGTCAGACTTGAGCATTGGGCCCTATCCAACAAGATGCAGTCCAGTGGTGAGAAAAGTAAGGCAATCACTTAGGCAGGAAGAAACAAATACATAGCTATAGATTAGGAGATATCTGGTTCAACAGTAGTAACTATGAGTGATTTAGGTTTCCTCGTGGTCCATCACTTACTGTAAATATGAGTCAGCAATGTGCTGCAGCTGCCAAAAAAGCCAATGCATTCCTGGGCTGCATTGACTGAAGTATAGTATCAAGATCACAAGAAGTGATCATACTGTTTTATACCACACTACTGAGGCCACACTTGGAACACTGTGTCCAGTTCTAGTCACCATGACACAAAAAAGATGCTGAAAAAATAAAAAGTGTGCAGAGAAGAGTACAAAGATAATAAATGGTCTTGAGGCTAAATCATATGATGAACTAGGTATGTCTAGCCTATCAAAGAGAAGGATTAAGGTGGACATGAAAACTGTCTTCCAGTGGTTGAGAGACTGCCCCAGAGAAGGGGAGATTAACTTGATCTCCAAAGCACCAGAGTGCAGGACAAGAAACAATGGGTGGAGGTAAAGAGAACCAACCTAGAAGTAAGGAGAACTTTTCTGATAGTGAGAACAATTAATTAGAGGAATAGTTTGCCTCCTGGGTTTGTGAGTGCTCCATCATTGAAGATTTTCAGAAATAAACTGGACAATCATTTGACTAGGAAGGGTTAGGTCTCCTTCCTTGAGCAAGGGATTGGACTAGAAAACCTCTGAGGTCCCTTTCAGCCCTATGATTCTATGTTTTAATTCCTAGCTTAAAAATACAGTATTTGGAACAGGTCTCACCTGAGTGTTAACATGGGTTGAAAGTGATCTTGCATCTCCTCTGAAAAGGCTAGCTCAGTGATGGCGAACCTTTTAGAGACCGAGTACCCAAAAACTGGCCCGCCCCTGCTCCATCCCCTGCCCTGCCCCCACCCCACCTACCCGCAAGGCCATTCATCGCCTCCAGGGCGCTGCAGATTGCCCAGGCAGCCCAGCAGCACCATGGTGGCCACGCCCTCTGCCCCCACCCTGCAGCATCAACTGTGCATGATGGGGTGTGAGAGCAGAGTCTTGTCTACGCTGCCTGGCTGCCATGTCCTTGGCTGTGCTGCTCCACATGGGCCATGCTCGGGGGCAACTCTCCTCCAGGGGGGCTGCTGGTGAGGAGGGGGTCGTGGGGGGAGGCAAGGCTGGGGCAATGGCACGTGTGCCCACAGAGAGGCCTCCGAGTGCTGCCTCTGGCACCCGTGCCATAGGTTCGCCACCACTGGGCTAGCTTATAATATTAAGCTCTGGGTTATTTTCTTTAGTCTTTTTTTAGCCAATAGGAGCAAGCCACAGTAGCAACAGCATTAAAAAGAAGTGGTTATTTTTTTCTCATCCATCTAAAAAAGGGACTTAGAAATATTGGCATTGAATTTTAATTGTTCTCTGTGTAACATGATTCCTGTTAATACTGTACCAAAATATCGTTTGGATCTCCCTTTTTTACATAGCTGTTATTCACTCTGAAATCTCGCTGTTGCAGATGCTTCCATATCTGGAAAAAAATACATAGTAAGAACTCCATAAAAATGTTTTGATGTAAGCAGAGAGTGGGAAACCAGGGCTTCACTTCATTGGTGGTGGTGGTGGAGGTGGTGGTGAGACATACTGTTGTTCAGAATACCTGCATGAATTGGCTACCATAAATCTAATGAAAATGCAAAATTCTTTATTCTGCAGTAAGAATATGATTTCTTTTAAAACAATCACAAATGTTTCTTTTCCATCAAATTCAATAAGTATGTTCAAAAGAAATGCAGGATAAATGTTTGGCACAATATTAATTTCTGCTTATTCTGCCTTCCACCATTAGTTAGTGGAGAGTCCACCATATTTTAAGGATAGGTAATGGAGATATAGATGATAGAGAAGAAGAAAGAAGAAAGAAGAAAGAAGGAGGAGGAGGAGGATAGACAGGGTTAAAAAAATAATTTCATGTGTGTGAGGGCATGGATGGTTGCACGTTTGTGACTGCTGAGAGCAACTGGTTTAGTCATTTGCCAAGTAGTCCAACCAACAGGTCACAGCTATGCAGATGACTTGTCTAGTAAGCTACCATATTTCAGAACATTGAACTATTGCTCTTCTTAAAGGATTTATAGACCTATTTCCATAATTGATTGGCCAACAGATGCAAAAGTGGAGGACAGATGATCTTTTCCCCCTGCTCCAATTAATGCTGAAAGGAAATAGTGATGCTGGAAGTCAATGACCAAGGAGTCCAAGTTCTGAACTCGTGGCTGATAAGTAGCTGGTGCATGGCCTTAGAGAATATATAATTATGATTGGCTCATGTGCCTAGTACCACTAAGCTAGAATGGAGGAGCTTTCCAAAGGGGGGAAAAACCCAGAGGGAAAAAAAACCCAGAACGTAGTTCCGGCACCTTTTTTGGATGGAACCTTATAGGATAGGCAAGGCGGGTTGTATGACGTGTGTGAGTTCCGGCACCTTTTTTTTTTTTTTTTTAGAAAAAAAGTCATGATAAAATCAACAACACACAACTGATTAAAAAAACAACACCCCGTCTCTTTTTCCCAGTTGATATCAACTTTCTTTGTAACACAGGAGGAGTGTTCTATGAAGAGAATGGTAGATGTGTTCTATAAACACAGGTTTAGATAGTTTTAGAAGAGTGCAAACCGATGCTTATATATTGGAAGACCTGAAAGGGCTGATACAGCATTATGCAGATGTTGCTGAGGTCAGGTGTCAAATCCTTCTTACAGCCCAAGCTAAAATAGCTATGAAACCCAAGTCTACAATTGAAGGAAGAGGGGAAATGTCCACCAGTGTAAAGTGATGAGCTGGGCAAATCTCAACTTGATTACATCAGAAACCATATAGTTACTGAAGCCTGCTAGACTGTACCTAACAATACAAAACTTGTCTTGGGCGAAGAGGAAGAAAACCCTACTTTAAAGCTGGAGCACCTTAAGTCAGTTTGGGAAGTTGGGAAGTTGGACATACATGGGCATGTTTATGAGAATGTGAGAATGAGCCCTATATCTTCGAAATGCAGAACCTCTTGAAGCAGGGAAACCTGAATAAGTCTTAGTTCACTACTACGATACATTATCAAAAAAGAAAACTATTATACCAAGTATATTCCACTTTTTTAGTTCCTCTTAACTATATTTCAAGGATACTTCAATCTCATTAACATATTTTTCAGAACTGGGAAGTTTATTAGGATTCAAGCATTTTGGATAATGCATTTGGGGTGATTTTCACACATAAACTTGCCCACATATGAAATCATTCTGAGCCTGCATTTGTTAAGGAAAAAAGACAAATAATGGGAACACTTCTAGCCAAGATGTAATATTTCCAATGTGCAAGGCTAATTTCCAAAAAGGGAGATATGCTGAGTCTTTCTTCAAGCGTGTTATTTTAATTCTTCCTGCTTTTGTAGCATACTTCGTTATCATTTCCAAACAGGCAGAAAGAGCCAAATGGCTTCATAAAAGCAGCTGGTTGGAATTTATGTAGCTTATTACTTAACAAGTAGAAATGTTTTAAAAATCTCATTTTGCAGTAAAATATGAAATTGTGGAAAGATACTCCTATGTGTGAATTATGATGTATTATTTTATACCTCACTGAACTAAGTCCATTCATCCTGAACAACATAACCAATGTGAAATAATATGGCATAATTCATGCTCTTTGGTATTTTATTACTTAAACTATTTTTTAAGATGAGATACTTTCTGCCATGACAATGTTTTATATGGATCACAGGGAATCCACATTATGTTTTAATGTCCATAAGCTGAATGTATATTTACAAGTGTTTATTATTATCGTTAAGGTCCAACACCAAATAACAACAGAAAAGTTCCAAGCCAGATTAATTTACTTTAACTGGGAATTAAATGGCTTCTAAGATTTTGCAACTCTCCTAGAGATATTTGTGAATTGATATCTAAGTATTATAGCCATGATCTCCTGGTTCTGCAACTAGATCTAATGATGGGTGCTATTAATTTCATATGCCATAGAGCAAATATAGTGCACAGTGAAATAGCACATGTGGCCAGATTTGATTTCCATGTTCAGATATAAGCAAGCAAGCATTCATGTGGGGTGTTGGAATATCTACCCATTCTTATCCTTGTAGGAAGCATCAGTATGAGTTTCATGTATGAGGCATAAAAGGAATTTAACTGAGATATGGGGCACTGGCTACATCTGCTTATATGCCTTGATCCTAAATCATACCTTATATTTGGTCAATCCTTTATTAAGGGTAAATATTTTGGGGATGGAAAGCCACAATGTGCAAAGTCCTGTCTAAATGCAGTCCTCAGAAATGAGTTATACACGTGAAACAAAGTCAAGTGGACTAAACAGGATCCCGTACAGTATAATTAGCCTAAATCCATAACAGTGTAGCCTCAGCTGGGGCCCTAAAGATATTCAACCTACATCTAACCATTTCAGTATTAGGGCTTTAGTATGGATTATCAAAGAATTCAAGAATTTTGCTTAAAAGCCTCCAGGTGAGATGCCTCTATGTATAAACACAACAGGACACCATATAACAGTTGGACCAGAACTCTGACGTTAGCTAAATTGGCTTAGCTGCTCAAAATTACCAGCATGGGGGACCATAGAACTATAGTATTGCGTTGGAAGTGCTACCAATTCTCTGTTTGAAGATTCCTTTGTTTCTCCAGATATCCTCTGAAGGATATCTGGAGAATATGCTGATGTTCTTTTTCTCTTTGTGTTTTTCCCTTAGTGTGTGTCTGTGTGTGTGTGTGTGTGTGCTCAGTCCTTCCTGATTGAAATGAACATAAATTCAGCATATGTATGTGCTATGTATTTATTTAAGTATGTATATGAATTGGGAGACCTCTGAATAATAGGATGCTGATCCATATCCAATGTCCAATCCAAATAGTAGTACTATATCTCTCTGCAAAAAGTATTTCTTTAATACTGTTTTTAAATAGTTTCGGTGGCAGTATTACTGAGCTGTTATGATTGAAAGTCAAAATAGGGTTATTTAATTAAAAAGGCACAATAGAATAACACTGTACCTGAACCTCTGCGCAGCAGCATGTGAGACTCTGACCAAGAACAAAGTGGGTTGTTCTTGCTTGGAAGATCAGAGAACAAGGTAAAGCACCTATTGTATGTCAACTTATTTTTGTAGCTTAGTAATCCATTTACCTTGTTATGGATCATTCTCAGAGTAAATCTGATTCCATATCAGAAAGGTCTGATATGTTTAAATAAATGCTGTGCTGCATTATTACAGTACAAAAATGTAGGCTTTGGGGAACCATTGTCAGTCCTAAGAATAACCCAAAGCCCACATGATCTGCAAGTTGTAAAAGGAAAATAAAACCAAAAACTTTGAACTAACTTTCTAGAACATAAAACATAGAATATAGAATCATAGGGCTGGAAGGGACCCTAGAAGTCTTCTAGTCCAACCTGTTGCTCAAGGTAGGAGACTTATACCATCCCCATCAAATGGTTATCCAGTCTATTTTTGAAAACCTCCAGTGATTGAACACTCATACCCCCAGAAGGCAAAAGATTCCATTGATTAATTGATCTCACTGTCAGAAAATCTTTTCTTACTTCTAGGCTATATCTCTCTTTAATAAGTTTACATCCATTTCTTCTTTTCCTACCCTCTGGAACTTTGGAGAATAAGTCAACCCCCTCTTTTCTGTGATAGACCCTCAAGTATTGAAAGACAGCTTTCATGTTCCCCCTAATGCTTTTCTTCAATAGGCTAGACATACCTGGTTCCCTCAGTTATTCATGATATGATTTAGCCTCCAGTTCCTTTATCATCTTTGTTGCTCTTCTATGCATACTTTCCAGAATCTCAATATCTTTTTTTTTTTGCATTTTGTATATATGGTGATGCCTCTTGAAACTCCTGGAATTGGTCTTCCCAGGGAAGAATGGAGAATTGAAGATGACTATGGCAGAATGAAGACCTGGTGTGTAGACTGTCTCTTTGCAATTCCCTTCATGAAAAGGAGAGAACCTTAGATTACCTACAAATGTTCCAGACAAGTTTAGAGTTCTGGGAGATGAGGAAATAGTCATCTTCACTCGAACTGTCTTTAAGGGCGTTGGGCTTACGTACTTCTTTTCTAATCACTTTTGTAAATTGCTTGTTAACTGCTTTTCGGCTATTATGAACTTTTGGATCAACAAGTTTAATAGCACAGGGTGAGTTTCATTCAATCCTTAATGAAAAGAAGTTTAAGGATTCTGTTTTTGGAATAAACAGCAAAACTTTGATTTTGTTAAGTTACAATTGAACTAAGAGTCCAGATGAATTTGAAATAAGAATTTGACATTAATTATAAGAATCCTTCCCTTGGGAAAAGCTTTTGTTTTGAAGTCTTCAAAAAAAAAGATAGGATGGGATTTTAAAGGTTGGACATTAGAGAGAAACAGAAGGAACTAAATATTACAATTAAAGGAGAAGATTGTTTAAATTTGACTTACTAATATAGAATGGAGCAAAATGCTTTAAGATTGGATGTATTGAAGAATATTTTTTAATTATGGATCCAGAAATTTCTTTTAAAAGTGTCTGCCATTATAGGCAGACTATGTTTAAAATTTGCTATGGAAGAGGAACACGTTATTCTGGACAAGATTGAGAGCAACCTGAAAGTGGATTTTAAAATGATAGGCTACAGGACTGACATGGGAAAAGATGCTGATTTTATAAATGAAACTGGTTGACATTTTAATAATTAAAAGGGATATACAAATTACAAACCAAAAAAATAACCTGTACAACTTCCCTATATGGAGTTACAAAAGAGACTTGATAAAGCTTTGAGGAATTTAGTGAGAAAGGACAAACAATATGAAAATAAATCACATTCTAGGACATTATTTGAAGAGATTAAAAATCAGATTTGTTAAAAGTTAAAGGATGGAATATAAAATTAATTTATTTGATCAAAGTTAAAACAGATTTGTTGTTATCTCTGATTACCCTTAATGGCCTTTTGTTGATTAAGACTGAATGATGAGATTCTATGGATTTGTTTATACATTAAAAATAGGATATGGAAAGAAGAGATCATTTGTTGTATATTAGAAAAAGGTAATAAGTTACTAAAATTGTTTATGGTGAAGGGGAAATAATTTATTTTACTATATTCTTATTTTTTCCTTTGTTTTCTATTCTTTTTTTTTCTTTTCTGCATTTTCTATTTTTTCTTTTATTCATTTTAAAGTTTGTATTGGTATTTATCTTTTCAATTGTAATGTTTCATAACTTTGCTATAAAAATAAACTCTTGGAATTGACATTTAATTATCGGTATTTGTGGAATGAAAAACAGTTCAATTGTAGTTGGGGCTCAGTGGTGCCCTAGAGTACAGTTGCTTTAAGGAGCAATAAAAAGGCAATAAAGGATAAACTTTAAAATTTAAGATTTCATCAAAGTTTGTTAAACAACTATAATTAATTGTAATTATTACATACTTATATTTATTATATAAATATTCAAGCAATTAATTATTCATCTTATTAGCTGTTTTTTGTCTGAAATAGTAGGCCACCACCATTCTAAATGAATATATTGAAAGTAGACAAATAGATCTCACTGATTTTTATATCAAGGTTCCAAGGAAAATTTCTTAGGAATGAAGCCAAATCTAATTAGGAACATAGCCAATGCACTAACTAGCTCCACACAGTCATGTTAAAGTTTATTACAGAAATGGTTTTTTAGGCCCTTCTGCCATATTCTGAGTTCTCAAGATAGGCCTATGCACTATTAATCCCCTCCCTCCATGAGCCTCAGAAGTCTGTCCCTCCTATCAGAATTAGCCTAAGAGAAAAGCAAAGTGATAAAGAGGTTAAGGTGATAAATTGCAAGTGTGTAGACATGGGTGAGTTATAATCCACCTTCAACCATGGAAGCGTACTAGATATCTTTGAATTAGATGCTGTCTCAGCTCAGTGTATCTCATAAAGTACTTGTGGGGGTGGGAAATGAAAATATCATGAATATATAAATATATATAAATGTAACATATACATATTATATAAATATATAAATTTAACAAGCATATAAACACAAAAGAAATGATTCCCCAGTGCTGGAACATCTACTGAGAAATCTAATCAATACCAGCTATGACCATTTGCAATCCCTGCCTATCTGAGGAGTCCTTGGTGCTCTCTAAGCTTGGTTGTTTGTTTGCAGATGTTTCATTACCCAACTAAGTAATATAGTCAGTGTTACTGACTATGGGGTGTTCTCTCTGTCTTCTGTATACAGCTTTCCTGCCAGTGTTGGTGGGGATGTTATTTTCTTCTTGGTAGTTCCTTGAGTAGGGAATTGTTTTCTTTTAGATTGTTCTTCTCGTGCTAATATCTGCTTATCTGGATGTTGACTTCTGGAAAATATGTGTTTTGGTCTTTTTGTTTCCTTCTTTGCTTTTTTATTGTCTATTTTGACTATTCGTAAATGTTTGTAAAGCTCAGAGATTTTACAAGCCTAAACAAGCCTGGCTTTTGTCAAGCAAAATCATTAGGGAAGCTCATAGTAAGTCACAGATCGCTTGATGTTATACCAATGACCTTGGGTGATTGTTTCACCAATGGCCATGGATGATTTGCTGCCAGGTACAATAAAACAGCTAATTGGATTGTGAAGTTGCTTTATTGCTCAAGTCTATGCACAGGAATCTTTTCAGACTGACGGTTTGCACCTGGGTGAGACTAGATATGGTTCAACAGCATTCAGGGAGAGTCAGAGTCTTGTGCCCATGTAGAGATTCCAGAATAATTGCCCACTTGACTCTTCCCCCTGATTTAGTCAGTCTCTCTCCAATGTCTGCTTCATGACCGCAGAAGAACTGATGTTATGTGTCTAGTGTGGCATCATGATGTTTCACTTAATAATCATGTTACTTAGTGACAGAGTTGCCAGACCCAATTGTAGTCCTTAAGTGAGAACTACCTGCATGTGAAATAGCCATCACAATTTGATTTAACTCAACTAATGAATTATACCGGAGCAATAAAATTGGATCAGTATTCCAGTCCATCCCATTGATTGACACAGCCATCTGGCCTTCCATATAAACCTGCAGTTTGGAATTTACTGATGGATAACTGTTCACAAATTTGCTGAAGTGTAAAAGGTCTTCAAACCCCACAATTTCTTTTCTAGCCCTTGCATGTTGTTACTGGTTAGTTCCTTCTCTATTAACTTGGAATGTATTCCCTAGAATGACGTTTCCTGCAACAAAAACTGAAATTATCTAACACCGATGAGATAACTCTCTTCAGTCACTTCCCTTATAGTGCTCCCCAATAAAAAAGGGACAATATGCTAATTAGTGTTACTCAGAAATAAAAATGGAAGCAATCATTTATGAATGTATCCATGGCTGACAGCTTTATTAATCTCTGTAGCTGCTGTCACTTGATAAAGAATAACATATAATAAAACCTCAGCAAAGTAGCTAATTAGACATTCTGCCACTGCTGCTTTGCTGCTCTTAGAGCAAAGAGTCTGGTAAAGAAACCCAAAAGGGAGGGAGGTGGAGAAGGAGACCAGTGATTTTGAATGGGGGAAGCAGACATTCACAGAGACTCATCCTTAGGGTAGTTCTGATGATTTAGCCACATCCATATCATAGGAAGGAAAAAGGAAGACATTCAATTAGTTTTCTTTTGTTTCTTGCTGGTTTGGAGATCATTCTTGGTCTGCAACCTATTCCCAAGACCAAATTCCTCAGAGAGCAGCTCAGTTCATTGAGGAACACTGAAAGGTATAGGGCAAGGGGTAGGCAACCTTGGCTCTTTTATGCTGGCTCAGAAATTCTGGGAGTTGAAGTCCACGAGTTATAAAAGAGCCAAGGTTGCCTACCCCTGGTATAGGGAGAAGTGAGGAAGCATAAAAACAATTTTGACTGTTCAGTACACAGAAATCAGCATTACTTTTTTTTTTTTAATATCTACACCCTTCACCTCTTAAATTTAAAGAAGCTAGCTGCCACTCCAGGAGTCTTAATGAACATAATCACCTCTTAGATTAAGTATTGCTATTCTTTTTAATCTCAAATCTCACTGAAGTGCACAATATTAAAGTATGTTAAATTGTGTTTTCCTAGCTGACTATTTCCCAACATTGTGCAGAACGTGGCAGGATTTTTTTTTATGTGACACATCTCTCTCTCTCACACACACATACACACAAATACCCCCCCCCCACACACACACACAAACAGTTTTTATGAAGGCATCATCCTTATTTAGTGAGAAGTTTCTTCTTTTGGATTACACCTGTGTCTACCTCACAGTCTCTCTGAATCAAGATGAAAAAAATGATTTCTGATTCATTTCCTTGGCGGTTCCAAGGCATTGCTTTACTTTTTTTTCTTTATTTTGTTAGAGCAAAGAACAAACAATAAGAGCTCTGCACAAATGATGTGCATCAGGCTCCAACTCTTATATCTCCTGTATGCGGTTAAATATAATTTCTTGTTCTTTCCCCTTATTTTGATGTGTGTTAATATTTGCTTGACTGCGACATAAAATGCATGGCTGGATTTTCTTTTGTTTTGGCAGGGCTCATCTGAGTGTGAATTCTAAGGCACAAGTGATGATAGTTTAGGATAACCAAACAGGAACAGGAATTAATTACTGCACATTATGGTGAAAACCTCTAGCTATGAGACTCTGAAGTTTTCAGACATGTTTAGTATAGCACTCCCTGGATTATATTACGACAGATAAACATTCATGCTTGAATGCTCACTCAGATGAAAGCCTGCCAGCTTATGGAAATCTGGCACATGCAAGGAATTGAGTTTTTTTCCTAGCTTCTATTATATCATGGATATGAAGAAGGTTTCTTTGCTCATGCATCTCTCTGTGGGGAAAATGGGCTCAATGATGATCAGGACAAAACAAAAATAAATGCATTTCCAAAAAGTCATTTTATATAACATCATTTGTGGATGATTGATAGCATTTAGCATTAACCAGATCAATTCCTTTAAATATTTTGGGCTCTCTTTTTTATTGCTTCTTTGTCTTGGAGAAACTGAGAAAAGCTATTCCTGCAAAAGCCCAAAGTTGCTCAAATATAGCATTGCATTTTGTGAACCAGAATGGCAAGAAGTGTAATTTAACAGCTAATCTATCTATATAAATAAAAATGTAAATGTTTGTTTGTTCAAAATCTTAAATCTCCGAAAGTTCTTCACCGATTGCTTTGAAATTTTGACACAACATTGCATTCGAATATGCGCATGTTTTTATATACCTACTATTATATAGATGTCACACCTGTGACAGGTAAACAGTCTAACATTCAAAGCGAGGCAGTCACATACAAGTCTGTCAACACTGTTGTGGAAGCAGATGAAGCAGTTAATTATCCAACAGAATTTTTGAATTCACTCGATCTGCAGGGATGCCACCGCACATACTGCAATTGAAAATCCGTGTGCCAATTATCATGTTGCAAAATATGAACCATGCAACGGCATGCGGCTTGAGCAACGTCGTAGAAGCAACAATCTTGACAGGACCTTTCAAAGGTGAAGATGTCCTCATACCTCACATTCCTATGATTCCAACGGATATGCCATTTCAATTTAAGAGATTGCAATTCCCAATTTGATTGGCGTTTGCAATCACCATCAACAAAGCTCAGGGCCAATCTTTAGAATTGTGCGGTTTAGATCTAGACATGGATTGTTTCTCACATGGACAATTATATGTTGCGTGTTCTAGAGTCGGAAACCAGACAATCTCTATATCTGCACAGACAATGGAACAACAAAAAATATTGTATACCCACAAGCATTGTGAAATTAAACATATTACAAACGCGCGCTTTCTCTTTTCTTTCTTTTCCATTTAACCAGACTGAGCCACAGCAACGTGTGGCTGGGTACAGCTAGTAATATATATGGAGCAAAGGTATTGATTTATCTGATGTGTGGAGCATGTAGTTCTATAGCTTTGTTTGCAGCTGTTCAATCAAAATTTCTAAAGGTCAAGTGAATCATATCCCAATGCATCCTTAATTCTTTACTTGGACTGAAGACTAACTTGGTTCAATTGAGGCAGATATGAAGTTTTGCTGCATGAAATTCTGGCTTAAAGTGGTATAGATTGACAGCCTCTTAACTTCCCTGATTTTGGGTAACAAATTTCCATTCTCAAGGATCAAGGAATACATTTAGATTCAAGACTCTGTGTTCAATATATAAGTTCAGTTAGTTTCAGGAAAGAGCCTCGGCAGAAGTTAAATAGAATATTATTTTCAGATCTCTAGATTGAATTTAGCTTCATCTTCTGTCTTTAGCTTATAGAATAGATCTTTCTTAGTAGTTCCCTATCTTGCCAGCATCTTATGCCCCAAATATAAGCACTTTTATCCTGGCTAAGCATGATGTTGCTGCCACTAGAAAGAAGATAGATAAACCAGTATATTTGCAGGAGTATCTTTTCCCATGTATTTCAGGAGAAATTGAATAAATTGGCTATATTCTTCTCCACTCCCTTTTTATTCACTTTAGTATATGATTTTAATTATTGCCAGGCTTGTGAGGGAGTCCAGAGAAGAAGCAGAACCAGATGAACTAATTCTATTGTAAGGTTAGATTAACAGAATCGTGCCAGTCTGAAAGTACATTCTCCCCCATTGTTTAAGGAGAGCCATTTTACTATTAAAGAAAACCATGCTTTTAAAGGTGGCAATTATGCTAGGATAACCATTGCTTTTGTTAATAGGAGGAGGAACACTAATGTCCCTGTGGGCCAGTTACTTTTCTTAATTGATATTAATTTTCTTCAATTAAATATTATTAAATACTAAATTAATATTCTTGATTTCTTAAGAATATGTCTTAATTTGCTTTCTGAATTTCCTGAATAGGTCTGCTTTAGATAATTACATTGGGTCTACAACTCTAGATCTCAGCTGTCTCTATTCAATATCATTCTCCCTTTGTTAAGGTGAGCAAAACTTATTTCTTTTCTGCAAGAAAAATATTGGGGGGAAGGGAAGAGTTGGGGGGAGTTGTTTAGGGTTAAGAAGAGTTACTTTGGGCATGATAGGATTATGTAAAGTGGGAACCAAACCTGGTCCTTTGCAAGATGATGGAGAAGTGTCGTGGAAACAAATCTCAGTATTTTGGCCACAACAGCAATCCACTGTGAAAATGCTTAGAGTGGTGCAGTATAACATTGTATTTACAGACTATGTATCTTCTGCAATAGCCAATGATAAATTCAAGTCACACTGCATTCAGGTCAGTGTTGACTGCTAGCACTGCCTGGACTAATCCTTGCAGTTTTCTTTGCAAGATTTTTGAAGTGATTTGCCACTGATTCCTTCCTAGGCCGGAGAGAAAGGGACTGGCCCAGATCAGCCTGCTCACTTCATGCCTAAGGTAGGAGTAGAACTCACGGTCTCCCAGTGTCTAGCTGGATACCTTAACCACTATAACAAACTGCCATAGTGTCAGATGCTAGTACAGTGGTTCTCAACCTTTTTAATGCTGCGACCCCAACCGGTCGTAAGTCGAGGACTAAACCGGTCGTAAGTTGAGGACTAAACCGGTCGTAAGTCGAGGACTACCCAACTGGTCGTAAGTCGAGGACCTTCCCTGCCCGGGAGCGCCGCACATGCGTGGTTCCGCCCCCTGCACCAGCCGAGGCATAGCTGGCAAGCGGCAGAGACAGAGCAGGCCAACCACCAGCTGGCCCAGCCCAAGGGAGGTAAGGCACCCGCCGGAAAAGGGGGAAAAATGGCGGACAAAAAAAATGGCGGACAAAAAAATGGCGGACAGCCTTGCTTGGCGACCCCCATGAAATGGTCGATCGACCCCAAATGGGGTCCCGACCCACAGGTTGAGAACCACTGTGCTAGTAGGTAATCGGTCATTAACTCTGAAGTATCATGTATACCGGTAAGTGCTGTAGTTTTCTGATGGCACTACATTTATTTTAGTCAAAGTGTAATACAGTTTTTATCTAAAAATGGTTTCTTATTTTACTTTTAAATTAAAACTATTAACCATAAACTTCTCCTGCTCCCAAATGCTCTATTATATGATATTTTGGAAAATATATTTCAGATTTTAACTAAGTGATTATTTAATAATTTCACAAATCCAGGGAGCATACGCTATCTTTCCCCTGCTAGGCTTTCTCTAACTCCAGTTCTAACAGTTCAGAATTAAAAATAGAACTGTCATATTTAGGACATTTCTGATTGTGAGAAATGGACTGTGAAAGGATGATAAATTTCTATGCTTAGCTTGTGATCTTCCTGACCGCACTTGATGGAATAACTGTTGTTTTGATCCATAAAATCAAAAATTTTCTCCATTTACTCTGGGCCCTGTGTCTGATCCGAAACCATGTGCAAAAGTGCCATGCTGATATGCATTTATGCATATGATACGTAATGCAGTTTTCATTGGCTTTACACATATTGGATGATGTCTCTTATTTGTATTTATTCAGCAATTCAAAGAACTGTCACATCACTATTTCAAAAAATACCATCAATTTTATATAACACAATATCTGGATTTGGTTTATTTCTCTATATGCCTTCCCTTTTCTTTGTTAGTCTGAATAAAATTAATTTCATTAAGAGTAATTTTAATTTATTCATGAGACAATGAAGTAAATTATAGTAGATGATTTGCAAGAATGCTCAGTGCTGAGATGTAGTCTGTGCTCAGACCACTATCATAATCTTGAATGGATTGAATCCAGATGACATATCATTTGTTGTCTGGTCTTTGAA
>NW_015387418.1:165770-173754 GCF_001527695.2 Protobothrops mucrosquamatus
AGAGAGAGAGAGAGAGAGAGAGAGAGAGAGAGAGAGAGAGAGAGAGAGAGAGATATTAAAATGCATGCTGATATTTTTAGAAACTCAAATTGTAGATCTAAGTGGTTCCAAAACCTCAATAATATTTTCCTCTGTTTTTCCATTTAGAGGTACATGATGACTTGTACCCTTTACTCATATCCAAGTTCATGTGGAGAGCTCTGAAATAACAGAAAGTATCTTAACTTCTCAGAAACTGTCCCTAGTAGAGAAGAGAAAAAAATGTTATCATTTCTTTTTACCTTCATCCTCTATCAAAATCTTACTGGAATAAGTAGTCTTACCGAGGCAGAAAGGAGGAAGGATTGAAGAGAATTGGTCCAGACAGTGACTTTTTCCTCCCACTGAGATCTTTGTTTCCAAGCAAAATAGCACATTTGTTTTTTTTTTCCTTGAACCTTTATTCTTTCTCTGAGGACATGAGGAAGCATGACTAATGCTATCTGTAGACCAATTCATTGTTAGGAGAACTTCTTTTCAACACTGCATGAAATCACAATGAGGTATATTCACCTGTTCATCAGTAACATCACAAATAATCTCACTTTTGCAGACTGAATGTTCAACTGGTGATCACCAATGCAACCACAGTACAAATGGCACAGAGTGGCAAAAGTATAATTGGAGAAAATCCCATGTTTTTAAAACTAATGCACTGTTTTGTGAAATGTTACTGTGATACCATACAATTTTAGGGATGATTTAAGATGAGGATTAAAGGATCTATCCCACCCCAAAATAAAGCTAATATTTAGCATATAGGTTTTTAATAGAAGAGTTAAGCACATCCTTATATTTTTCTCAGCGGAAAGATATAACTGAAAGCAGAACATTTTTTTTTCTATTGAGTAATGCCTTCATTTCATGGAAATGTGTAGAGAAAGAACAAGATGAGCCCAATAGTATCAGGTTCACATTTGATGGATATTAGCATTTTGGAGTGAATGTATCCTTACACAGATAGAGTGTAACGCTCATCTTGAATGTGTGATTGTTCTGGGCTTTTCATTCAATATGCAAAAGTCCTCATTATATCCAAGTCATTACTACAATACATCCATAACATTCAGTTTATTGTCAATTGTTCCTTACATTTACATAATAAATTTAGTGGCATGGGACCACTCTGGTTTATTTATTGCTGTTGTTGTTAACTATTGTGTATCTAGCTTTAGGGTTGCAGCCTCTGCAATTCCTTACCTAATACAATTTTGTTAATCAGATTGATCTTTATCTTCCAGTGCAACTTTGTTGTAGAGCCATATTTCATGAGCGTTTACTTCCTTTGTAACAATTCCTGTGCTTTACTGAGCTGCATTTATGAGGCTGTTTATTTTGAGCCTGCTGAGCTTGCAAGATGTTCTAAGATACACAATGGAAACTGAATGGAAAAAAGCTTGATTTTATGCAAAAGTGATGTTAACATTTTATGAACCGGATTAATGTTGACAGTTTATTATAATTATTATCTGTTCACAACAATGTGAACTCACATCTGCTAGTTCTTTAGCTGGTGGTGACCTTGATACATATCAAGTTCTTCCCAGGAACTTAGGATGTCATAATGTATCAGCATAGTATATGTGCAGATCTGAGCAATGTGGCCTTTTATAATTAACAGATGGAAATTTTGTCAATGTGCAGATATGAAGTCAAACCACCTAGTAAGGCTGTATTACTATTACTATTATCCTTATCATCTTTCCTATTACCTATTTCCTTAGCTTCTTATAACTATCAATTTGTTGTTTGTATCTCATGATTTATGTTGATTGATTTTATTAGTACCCTATTATGATTTATGTTGATTGATTATTTAGTATCCTAAGACTATCACTGAGTGTTGTATCATATGATTTATGATGATTGTATTTTAAGATTATGATCATGGTTTATCACTTGTTGCTTGTATGTACACTGAGAGCTTATGCTCAGGAGACAAATTCCCTGTGTGTCCAATCACACTTGGCCAACAAATAATTATTCTATTCTATTCTATTCTATTCTATTCTATTCTATTCTATTCTATTCTATTCTATTCTATTCTATTCTATTCTATTTACCCTCCAAGGTTTTTTTGAGTATGGCGCCCAGTATGCCAATACCCTCTAGGCCCACCTCAGCCAGTTTATGCCATAATCTTTCAATTTTGATTTTCGGGTCTTGATACTTTGTGATCTTCTCCAATTCTTTGTCTTCAATTCTGTAATCTCTGGTATTGCCACATCAATTATCCACACTTCCTTCTTTTCAATCACATAGTCATAGGATGTAAGCTGTTCCAAGAAAAAAAAAAAGCCTTTTGCAATTGACTAATGGTGATTTTGTCAATGTCAAGGGTGTTCAAGTGGTACTCTAGATGTTTTGGGATTGCACTCAAGAGACCTATTACTATTGGTACTATCTTTGTTTTCTTTTCCTGCAGTCATTCTATTTCTATTTTGCAGGTTTGCAAAAGAATTCACTTGTCATCCTAATATGTTTTGAATTGAAGAGTCATAATTAGGCTTCTGTTATAAACTTTTCAGATTCAGCTATTTTGATGTCATTCTCTATGCAGATACAGGTAGACTTCACTTACTGAATGCATTGTTCAGTAACTATTTGAAGTTAAAATGTGCAAAAAATAGCTTTGTGACCAATCCCCACATTTACAAGTGTCACAGCATTCTACAATCACACAATTGCTCTTGGGTGCTTCACAACCAATGCACATTTACAACCATCACCGTGTCTCATGGTCATATGATCACCATTCATATATTTTGCAACCAGCTAAACCACATTAACAGAGAGGACCAAAATAACATTCTAAGTCACAGTTGCATGATATTTTGCTGAGCATCACCCAATGACCAAAGAGGAAGGTTGTAAGTCCATTATGGTCATATGATTTTCTGCTTATTAATCTCAGTGCTTTGCAACAATGTTGCCAGTCCCAATTATACTTACTAAGCAAAATCTACCTATATTGCAGGACTGTAGCTACTTATCATCCATCTGCTCATCATTCTACTGTTCATCATTCAACTACTGAAGTGGAAATGGTCTTAAGACAAAGACACCAATGAAGTTGGAAGGCTCACCATTCTCTCCTTCGTTACTATCTTGCCTGAAAGTTGATGGCAGTAACATGAGAACTGAAATATTCAGCTTCCCAGACCCCATTCATGAAACAGACAGCTGAAGAATAAACAATTCATCCATTCCTTGCCATTTCTTATGGATACCCATCCCAGACATAAGTGGAATCTAAACAATCTGAACTTGATTCTTCTTAAAAACATGTTCTTCTAACAACAATGCATGCAGCTAGATGTATGTATTTATGCTTAAAATCCTACAAGCTAGACTCAGCAGTATATGGATCGAGAACTTCCAGAAGTACAGTCAGGATTTCAAAGAGGCAGAGGAACTAGAGATCAAATTGCCAACATATGCTGGATCATGGAGAAAGCTAGGAAGTTCCAGAAAAACATCTACTTCTGCTTCATTGACTATGCTAAAGCCTTTGATTGTGTGGATCACAACAAATTGTGGCAAGTTCTTAAAGAGATGGGAGTACCAGACCATCTTATTTGTATCTTGAGAAACCTATATGTGGGTCAAGAAGCAACAATGAGAACTGGACACGGAACCACTGATTGGTTCAAAATTGGGGAAGGAGTCCGGCAAGCCTGTATTCTGTCACCCTGCCTATTTAACTTATATGCAGAACATGTCATGAGAAAGGCAGGGCTAGATGAATCAAAAGTTGGAATTAAGATTGCTGGGAGAAATATCAACAATATCAAATTTTCCTGCCTTCATCATAAGGAAGTAAGTATTCATTGAACTCTCGATTAAAATTCTCCAGATACACAATCTACCAGTTTGTCCCTGCCTTCACACCAGGACTCACCTTCTTGGAAGAAAAATGTAGATTTAAAATAAATTACTTCTCACTGGAATCTCTTAGATCCTACATAAGTTGTGCTACAACTTTATTAGTAACATAAGCACTTCCAGTTATGAATGGTTGAGTTATAGCAGTCCATCAATGTCATAGCACAACTTCCTACAGGCTTGCTCTGCTTGTTACTTTGGACTAGTAAGTCTTTCTCTCATATAATTTACTCAAAAGCAGTTCAGTGAACATACACAAAAAAAGTCATCTATCCCATCCTGGGTTTTCAATGCATTATCAGTGGTGTCTGCAGATGACAAATTGACTCTGTTTACAATACCAAAGATCGATTTTTTTTTAAAAAAACAACAACTTTAATATATGTTACAGTATCTCCTCTCTTCACATTTCCCCATCAGACACTTGACTGAAGGTATTTTATAACCTTTTTGTCCTTTATCACACGGAGAAGGGCTCCACATATTCTTGTATCTGAGCTGTTGGATTGTTGCTTTGTTAGCCTCACACAAGAAACATCATTGATTCTATTGAGAAAAACAATGATCTGAAAAAAACAAAAGAGTGATTCTTTTGTTTTGTTGGCAGAAAGAGGACTGATCATCCCGCAGCTTTGTTGTGTCAAGTGCAAATAATGGAGAAAAATACTTGACTTCTTTAAAAAAAAAAGAGTTCACATTGGTCCTTTGAGACTTAGATCACAGTAAACCAGCTTCTTAGGGACAATTGCTATGGTAATCGATAGTCTGCTGCATAACTGTACAGTTCCTTAAATTGCTGCACTACATTCCCTTTTGATGTGTCCATATGAACAAAGCTTTTGAGCTAAGAAAAACAAATCTGCTTAGTGGATGAAGACATGGCCTTTTATGTTAAGATTAGTATTATCTTTAAAAGGCAAGCAGCATTACAGTGCATCTGTAATCCATCGTACATTTTAAACTGCTTTTTTTATTATTTAGGATTTCTAGTCTGCTGATGCGACTGCTAATTATTCTAAGATTGAGCTTAATTAGTAACAATTGTCTCTTACTGTTTTCTTCAAAGCAATGGAAAGCATGCATACTGTATATATGGTGTAAACCTGTGATTTGAATTCTCTGGAGGGGGGGGACAACAGTCTATGGACTTAGAACAGAAATCTAAGTGATCCTGTCAGCTTTAAAGAAGCAGTTTTAATCACTGATTAGTTCTCTGAAAACAAATCTGTACTTTCTGAAATACTGAATCCAGAGTGAATAAAGAAAAGCAAATAACACTGGGTACTTGTCTGTCACATTAAAATGTAGCCCATGACAACTTTCCTCATGGTTTCCCACTGAGGTATTAAACATACTTGACCCGAGATGCCTATTTCTGACCTTACGTTAGTCAAGATTGCTCTATAATCTTCTGCCTTGATATTAAACACTTACAAAAAACCTGGTTAAATAAATATTTTAAGTCACTTCATAAACTGAGGAAACCTGTCTCAATTTCAGCAACACTATGTTTGAAGGCTTTCAAAAGATGATGTGCTGAACACATTAGAACACAGGCTAGTACAAAAAAAGAAAGAAAGAAAGAAAGAAAGAAAGAGAAAGAAAGAAAGAAAGAAAGAAAGAAAGAGAAAGAAAGAAAGAAAGAAAGAAAGAAAGAAAGAAAGAAAGAAAGAAAGAAAGAAAGAAAGAAAGAAAGAAAGAAAGAAAGAAAGAAAGAGGCTCTGCTGGGAAATTAGGTCTAAGTTTTATATACTTGGAGCACCTTGAATTGTGTAACAACATGAGGTGGTGTGGGGGCTGAGAGATGTACCACTCCCCATCAGTGTGGGGCATTTAAGCAAATGGTTTTCTTATTTTTTAAGCTTTTTAATTAATTATCCCTAACCTTAACCCTAATCTGACAGAAAAAGAAAAATTAAAACCCCCAATAAACTAATAGTATAATAAATTTTAGATATAAAGCAAAGCATAATAAATCAGAAAACTAAGTAAAAATTAATCATATTAAAATAATACATAGTTAATTGTCAAGTGTAAGCAATCAGATCTCTTCATTAAAGATTCAAGATACTCCATTTTATCTATATTATAAGAATCTCCCTAGTCTGCTTATCTTTTCTTGGGAACAAATATGGAACTGGGGACGGGGCAGATCAGGTTATGCGTCTTGCAGTTGGGCAAGGACTCAAGGCTAGTTCCCTGCTTAACACCTCTCCTTACTTGGCTTGTAATTACCCAAGATTAATAGAACTCAATATTTAAGAAACAGATTAAATTTTGAAAATTGCTCAGATCCACTTTATCAGGATGGGTTGCTCTGTTTTGCGAGAGGAGTTGACCTTATGAATTTTGAGAAAGTAGACAATGTCCTCAGAATTGTGAGTGCAACTATATGCAGATAGATCATTATCCTTCCTGGATTGTTAAATCCACTTGGAAAAAAATGAATCCACGGTGTGGCAAATTCATTGTGGATGATCTTTAATGGGACTGAAATAATAATGGGGCAATGTTTCTAGTTCCCCTTAATCTCTTGGCAATTTCTGATACCATAATTCATGTAATCTCTCTGCACTGACTTTGGAATTTATGATTGGCTTTCCTTTCACTGGAACAGTTTCCAATCAGTGCTGAAGGGCAGAGATCAAATCCTAGTCTTGCAGTTTTCAGGCTTCCTTAGGGCTCCACATACCAATTTAAGATTTACATGAGACCACTAGGGGAGGTCAATAAGGCACTATCAATAACTTAATGGCATTGGTTATGAGCCAGTGGTTAGAATGCAGTATTGCAGGCTAATTGTGCTGACTGCCAGCAGTTTGGCAGTTCAATTCTCACTGGTTCAAGGTTGACTCAGGCTTCTGTCCTTCCAAGGTCGTTAAAATGAGGAGCCAGATTATTGGGGGCAATATGTTGACTCTGTAAACCGCTTAGAGAGGGCTGTAAAGCACTGTGATATATATATAACTCTAAGTGCTATTGCTATTGCTATTGGTTATTGTTGTTCAATTGCTAAGTCATGTCCAACTCTTCACAGCCCCATGGATAGTGGTGGGATTTAGCCGATTCACACCATTTCGGCAGAACCGGTAGCTAATTTTTTGTTGCTTAGACCCAGAATGGACTTCCAGAAGCAGCATCCACACAGAGAACCGGTTGTTCACATATTTGAATCCCACCACTGCCCATGGACCATAGCATGCCAGGCTCCCCTGTCCTCCACTTTCTCCCAGAGTTTTGCCCAACCAGTTGTATAATTCAAGCTCTGCCCAAACAAGTGATGTCATTAATGCATTGTCCCCCAAACCTGGAAACTGTTAGGGTCTGGATGGGACAGAAGAGGCTTAGGCTTAATCCTAGCAAGTTTAAATGTCATTTTGCTCTGTGAGCTGCAGTCATAAACAGTGGGATTCTGGGTGAATTCTAATGTGATTTTTATCTATCAAGCTCTACATGGCTCAGAAGCTGCTTATAGAATCATGGGCTGGAAGGGACCTTGGAGATATTCTAGTCCAACCCCCTGTGCAAGGTAGGAGTTCCATTCCAGATAAATAGCTGTCCAATCTTTTCTTGAAAAACTCAAGTGCTGGAGAGACAAGCTGTTCCATTGGTCGTTCGTTCGTTCGTACGTTCATTCATTTATTCACTCATAAATAAATAAATAAATAAATAGCTGATGTATAAGACTTTCTTTCTCCATTTATCTCTATAAAATAAAACAGGTTGCTCATGTTCTGGATGCCCCCACTTAAACAATGCCATCTTGTGGGAACTCATGTCTTCTCTGTCAATCTGTCAATTGTCTAGCATCCAGTGCTCTTATGGATCTTTTGAATTTGAATCAATCAAATTGGTTATAGTTTAAAAAGAACCCATTACAATCCCATATCTTTTGCAATACTATCCCTCACCCCTCACCAATGTTAGTATGGTCCTAACATAGCTGTTCTTTAGAAAAACTCTAAAAACCTGCTTTTCAAACAAGCCAGAGGCCAAAGTGATTTGTGATCCTGTCCACTGGTTGATGGGTTCAAGTGTATTTTTCTTCCCAATTTGCTAC
>NW_015387418.1:173854-194567 GCF_001527695.2 Protobothrops mucrosquamatus
TCGGAGAAAAGGTGGCGGAACTCAAACCTGGCCACGCCCTCATCAAACCCTAGGACCGCCCCTTTAGAGAACAGGAATGCAAGTAAAATTTGGGAGGGGCTATTTCCGGTGTGGGAGGGGCTATTTCCGGTGCGGCCGGCCCGGAAAAAGGTGCCGGAACGCGGTTCCGCCGCGTTCCGGCTGAAAAAAAGCCCTGACAGTACTTATATTATTTTAAACTGTTTTTAAACTGTACATCATCTAGAATCTTTGAACTTGGTGATCTGTATATAAATAATAATAATAAATTATAATTATAATGCACACACACACAAACACACACACATATAAATCATACAGTATTGTGTACCTCAGAATTCTCACCTGAAGACAAATCTTTCATCCAGGATTTTATGCTTAGTATCTCCCCATCAAATAAATCTTCTTAGCTGCTGTTCCTGCATCATAAATTCAATACAGTTCAAAATTCAAATAGGTTCCAAATTTTCAAAATGTAATTTAATATCATACTTACAACTTGAGCTCTTATTTATCTTCCCAGCATCCTTTTTACATTTGAGTCAATGCTCCTCCTGACACAGATAGTCCTTGAATTACCATAATAATGGAGCCTGTGGGTTTTTTGCAGCAGTTGTTAATTGAATCGCTGTAATCTTTAAGTGAGTCTGGGGTTGTTAAGTGGTTCACTATGGGTGTGAACTAGAAGTAAAGTAAAGTCAAAATCTAGAAGTAAAGTTTTGGCAAAACCATTGTAAAACATGCTCACGCTGCAAATAGCTTTAAATATGGCCTGAATGCTAAGTGCCTGAAGTGTGATCACATGACCATGGTGTGTGTGTGTGGGGGCGACCAACAGAACTTCGAATGTGGGTCAAAAGTACCCCCTCCTTCATAGGTCTGTCAGTGAATGATCATAAGTTGAAGACTACTTTTCCACCTATAAAGGTTGAAACCTATTTTTTAAGGCTATGGAAAGATGGAAAATGAAAGCATATCCTAAATATGTTTCCTGGAAGTAAAATAGGATCCTGTGATCCTACAGTAGAGGTCCAAAATATTCTCTGGACTAAAAGCTATACTCTAAAAAAAAAGATAGGATCTTCTTTAAATTAAATTAATTAAATAGTATTTTAAGAAATGGTCTTAAAGAAGTTTGGCCTGGCCCTTTAAGAGATTACAGAACTGTATACATGATGATCAGTCAGTGATAAGAAAAAGTGCAAAGCAAGGTCTGGGTAGAAACCACTTAAGGTTTTTACATTCAAGAAGTATAAAGCCAAACGATCCTTCCTGATGGCTCTTGATATATTGAGGTAATAGATATGACTCAATAACTATACTGGAACATTATTTTCTGAGCTGATGGTTAATGTGTTCACAGTTGACTACTTTTATGGAATTATGAGATCTTTGCATTGTCATAATCCAGATTTCATTTTCCTGAACCTTGGGGTGAAATAGTAGTAATGTTCATGAAAGGAAATGACAGGATTTTTTTTTCAGAAGTTAAAGACATTTCTCTTTACAGAATGTATATACAGTATATGTATAGGCATGTCTGTCTGTCTGTCTGTCTGTCTGTCTGTCTGTCTGTCTGTCTGTCTGTCTGTCTATCTATCTATCTATCTATCTATCTATCTATCTATCTATCTATCTATCTATCTATCTATCTATCTATCTATCTATCTATCTATCTAATTATCACACTAACTTTCCCAATGTTGTGATATGTAGCTGATGCAGAAGTATTTGTGGAATGCATTGGTCTTAATAATAATAATAATAATAATAATAATAATAATAATAATAATAAAGTTAGATGGGACCTTGGAGGTTAGGTTTTCTATGGTTTTTTTTTTAAAACTGGGCTTTTATTTCCATCTTTCCCTTGTTACAGTAATGGACTAGTCTGGTCATTTTCAGAGGGGCAGGCTGTTACAAATGTCAGGCTGCCAGTTATACCCAGGCAATTGATCTTTTGTGCATCAATGTTTTGATGCCAGATAGTGCTTAGATAATTTGCCTGTGATCTTATCAGAACTAGCATTTTTGATCTCTGTGTGGACATTTGGAATCGGTGAAACCAAATTCAGGGATTTTCTTGCTTACGTTTTGAAGGGCACAGACACATTTCTCATGTGACTGAATATTGTTACAGAAGTCTTAGCTTGGATAGCAGCTTCCATTTTGAGGAATGTGGAGAGCAGCAAGCACTCTCCGAGATAAACTGCACTTGCAAGTGAATATTTTAAGGCATTCTGAGTTGGTCTATGGAAGTAAGACACTGGATGTGTTATGACAATCCATTCAAAGGTCTACTTAGCTGTGGAACTGACCGGATAACTCCACTCAGATTACTTTACAGGACTGAGCTTGCAGAGAGAAAATCAGGTGAGATCTACATGTAAACTGCTTTAAACTTTCAGAAAAACAGTGGACTATAAATGCAACAAATAAAACTAAATGATTACTTGATGGGTTATGTGCCATTAGGTTGTTTTCAATTCCTAGCTACCACATAGACAGATTTTCTCCACGATGATCTGTCTGAGACCTGGTGTTTGAAGTTTTCCAATGGTGCATTAATCATCCCTGTAACTAAGTCCATCTACCTTGCTGCTGGGCATCCAATTCTTTTTTCTTTTCATCTTCCCTAGAATTATAGCATGTTTCAGAGAGCTGGGTCTTTGCATAATAGAGTAGGATAATTTGAGCCTTGGCTATCTATTTCCTGAGTGAGAACTCTGGGTTCATTTGTTTGATGATCTATTAGTTTGTTTTCTTGGCTGTCCCTGATATTCTCAGGACTCTTCTCCGACACCAAAATTCAAAGGCATCAATACTCTTCTTTTCCTGCTTCTTCAAAGTCCAACTTTCACTTCCATAGAATATTATAGGGAACATCATGGCTTGCATGATTCTGATCCTTGTAAGGAGTGCTTTTTTTCTATAAAAAAAAGGTGCCAGAACTCACACATGTCATACAACCCGCCTTGCCTACCCTACAAGGTTCCATCCAAAAAAGGTGCCGGAACTCCGTTCTGGGTGTTCTATGAGAAAAAAAGCCCTGCTTGTAAGTATAGACACATCATGCCAAAAAGCCAATAGCACAAATGCCAAAAATAGTCATATAAATGCTATAGAAATAGAGTTGAATAAGATCAGTTTCTTTTTCCTACACTTCCTTGAGCCAGCATATTAGCATCCACTGTAAATTTTATTCTTTTTGTTATAAATAATGGAAGATAAATCTTTTTTCTCAATTTTAAATAAGCTCTAAAACACATTAAAAAAATCCCATAATGATGGATTTCTTTGCTGAAGTAACTAGATTAATTTCAAAGATCACAGCAAGGTTGGAACCCATGCAAAATGGCTCCAATCAGTCCATGATACATGTTAGCAGATATTTTGTGGGCCAAAGCCCAGAATTAAAATCACAGTAGAAGAAACTTCTAGTATAAAGGGTGCTGCATAATTCTAAGAGGAAATAGAATTTTTCCATGATTTATTCGAGAATAAGGCAGTATTTTTAAACAAGAAACATCTGGCAAGCTGGCATTGCTGTCCTTATGTTCTGCTTTTCCCAACATATCACATATTAGCTATATGCCAAAGTTTGGCTTTCTAGTCTCCACTTTTGATGGACATAACATGCAGTGGGACTTGAATACCAAGCAATTTCATACTTGAGCTCAAGCTCTTTTTTGAACTTGCTGTACTTTGTCTTTTTTTTTAAAAAAAAATAATTAATCTAGCAGCATCTGTATGAGAGTGCAGATTGCACATACAGTATTTCATGCAGCCCAACTAGCCAAATTTAGATCCTCAGCAAGACTTCCAGATTTTATAATAGTATCATGTCCCTTTATTCTAGAAAAAAAGGTTCAGTTTCAAGATCTAAGGACAACAGAAATCTATGTCTACAAAGGCTAAAAAGTGACCTTTTGTATTTCCCATGACTGCGTAGGCAGGTCTATTTGATGTATCTTAAAGGTTCAAATAAAACTGAATCACATTTTGAATCAGACCTAAATGCAAAGAGTTCCAAGCGTGCCCTGAATAAGCTGAAGTTTTATAAGCTCGTGGAATTCGCATGTCTGTATCTCAGTTATAAAAAGCCAATGCAGAAAGCTTCTCTGATAGAAAGATTTCTGGGAAAAACAGCGTTTAAGATATTTTGAAACGTAACCATTGCTGTAAACTTGACTATTTCAACCCTCTCTCAAGTTAACAGAGATTAAACAACAATTACTATGTAAAAGGCTGAGTGTATTTTCATAGAACACATCTAAAATGTTGTTTAATATCATCAAAGCCCTCTGTTTTTGTTTCTAGGGCCTTATTAGAGCACATCTTAAATGTGTAAACACTAATGTTTGGACTTGTTCTGCAAAAATACTTTATTTTACTCCTTGTCTCTAGCCATATTTCTATTCTTGTCGCAAATAGTCAATGCAAGACTTTTGGAGGCAGCAAATATAAAGTAATGCATAGAGGCTGTCACATTGGTTAAATTGACAAAGCTATCCGGAGCAAAGGGGTGAAACATAAATCTGTTTTTCCAACAGGAAAGAACACCAAAAATAAGTAAATAAAATTTGTTAAAATGGAGATCACATTGAACATTCATCTCTTTTTCATTAGCGCTTCTAGCATTTTGTGGATATCAGCGTGAATATAGACAAATACATATAAATTCAACTTTCTTCCACGTTTGAGCACATCAGCCAATTTAAACTTAACAATATTGCCTCTTGAACTCCAAATAAATTTTCCAACTTTTACTTTAAGTTGTGCTCAGTAAACTGCTCAATGGATATTTTTAATAACTCATTGCCCTGATTTGGTTATCGTTTCCCCTGTAATCTTTCATGGACAGTGAAAGACAAATTTGCTTCCATGTATAATTTAAAGAAAAATTACAGAGTAGTAAAGTAAAGTAGGGGAAGAACACTGCAAAATAAATTGTAACAGGTTAGTGCAGTGATGGCGAACCTTTTAGAGACCAAGTGCCCAAACTGCAATCCAAAACCCACTTATGCATCGTCGGGTGCCGGGTGGGTGTGGCCCATTGGCTGGGTGTGGCCAATTGGGTGGGCGTGGCTATGGTGGTAACGGCAGACTGGGTGAGACTAAAAAGTTCAATCAATCAATTCCAACTTTGCAAGATCTTTTTTTTTCCTGTGAGAAGTTGAAATTGACTGATTGATTGAACCTTTTTTTTTTTTTTGCACACAGCGGCGGAGGCCTAAAGCAAAAAGGTTTTATAAAACCCAGCTGAAGGCCTAGGACTGGGGCGATGGCACGTGTGCCCACAGAGAGGGCTTTGAGTGCCGCCTCTGGCACCCGTGCCATAGGTTCGCCACCACTGGGTTAGTGGAACAGATTTATTTCAACATATGGAAGCAAGACTGACTATAAGTAATTATCTCTACCTGTTTGGATCTGAACAGAAAGCAGAAAGTAGAATTTTATCTACCCGTATTTAAAGCTAGCATGTGCTTGAGAGATAATGTACATTTTTGAACTTCCATGCATAGAACTCATAATGGGTGGCCCCATTTCATGGTTATTTTGAATGTTATTGACTGCTATTTTATGATATTTATATTGTTTCTAATTTTAGTTGTTTTGTTATGGTGTCATATATATGAGACGGGTGGCTGTAAAAATTCATTAAATAAATAAAGCACATGAGAGTAAGATTGTGTGACTCTTCATTAGTAGGGTAATATTCCATTTCAATATTTATTTTATATTTTTAAAATGCTCTAAAAATACACTTTTGTTTTTTAATCATATGTTTTATCATTCTACAGAACTGCCTTGGATGTCCATCATCATTACCATATATTATCCCCAGACTATTGTTAAATATCACCTTCATTTTCACAATATGGATTTTTAAACTATAAAACTATAAAATTCCATTTAATATAACCACTCCTTTTTTATGCAACTTTCAGTAACAGACATACTTTGTGCAATGCATATTTCCCAGATATTTTTTAAAGTAATGTGTTGTTTTCTCATTTATTTATTTATTTATTGACTTCCAGCGTTGTTGGACTCATTTATGTGATATTGTCTTAGTGGTAGATTTTTTCCCAGCCTTATCTTGAAAGATCAGAGGTTATTCAGTGGGCTTTATTTATTGTTCCATACTCCATTTTACACATATTTATCCCTACGCCACTATTGATGAGTATATAAACTATTTGAATATTGACATCTTTTTCTGATTAAAATGTGGCTTTAAAAAAAAAGCTGGAGAGTGAAAAGTTCTTAGCTATACAGGGAGCCTCATGACCTACAGAAACCATAGGAATTATTGCTAAAAAAGAAAAAACTATTTTACCTGAAAAAGAGAAAGAATTACTTATGTAACAGAACTACTTTATAAAATTCATTTCATTTCATTTTATTTGATTTATATCCCGCCCTTCTCCCGACGGGACTCAGGGCGGCTCACAACATATTTAAAACAAAGACATACCCACAATCCCCGCCAAATAAAACCAAATTAAAACCAAATATTTTAGAGTTGTGGTGTTAAAATTTTTCTAAAAAACCCAATTTAAAATCCTCCCTAGGCCAGGCCTGCTTGTTGGAAAAGCCATGTCTTGAGGGCACGGCGGAAAGTAATGTGGCTTTGAGCAAAGTAGAACAGGGGTCTCCAACCGTGGCCACTTTAAGACTTGTGAACTTCAACTCCCAGAATACCTGGCTGGGGAATTCTGGGAATTGAAGTTCACAAGTCTTAAGGTGGCCAAAGTTGGAGATCCCTGAAGTAGAAGTTAAGTGAAAAGTACGATGAGATGAAATTACTGTAATTTTCCACAAGAAAGAGAATATGGCACAAAGGGAATGCATGAGGTGGCTCACAGTTCTTGTGGCCTTTCTTAAGAAGATTCTATGGATATAGTTTATAGACTGATGCTGCTATACATAGTCAATCAGGAGAACAATGAGATTTATTTCTAAGTCAGTACATGTGAGAATTCAGAATTCATAGTTTACTGAATTCTTAGCTTTATTCTAGAGTGTAAACTTTTAATTGCACAACAGTACTGGTCCTCTGAATCAGATATTAGCATTAGCCACTTTGGCTAATCTCAAAACAGCAACAATAATACAAGACCAAAACAACCCTCAAGTAAATTTACACCTGGTCTGTACTTGGTCACACCTTGGTCTGTACTTGGTGGTGAAGGATACTCCAACCAGATGCAGTGATCAAGCTTCACTTGAGGGAATTTTTACTTTTAGCTAATCTTGGCTAAGTCAACTCTCAAACCATTCCCTACAGCCTGGAAAAACCTGAGATGAATCATAAGATGCCAATTTTCTTCAAAATATATTGTTCAGTCCAAATCCACTGTTAATGTCTGCAGTAGAATATTCTACAAAATCAGGGAACTGTGCATTCTAGACCTCTCTTAGGTATGAAAACCAGCTGGGTGACTTTTGGCCAGTCATTTCCTCTCAGGCTGACCCACCGCAGAAGGTTGTTGTG
Source organism: Protobothrops mucrosquamatus (assembly GCF_001527695.2). Lineage (NCBI taxonomy): Eukaryota > Metazoa > Chordata > Lepidosauria > Squamata > Viperidae > Protobothrops > Protobothrops mucrosquamatus. Next base: position 181,374 of record NW_015387418.1, read on the forward strand.
GAGAAAATAGGACGCAGGAGTATTAGGTGTGTTTGCTTATCTAATTTCCTACTACTTACTCACTTGATGGCAATTCTGCTTTGTTACTGTAGTTCTCCCCCACCCAAAATTATCCTGAATTTAATCCCCCTCAAAGAAAAAAGGAGGCAGAAGTAAAATATATGAACAGAAACAAAAGTCCTGTGAAATGCCAAATTTCAGCTAAAGCCAGTTGTGGAGATTCTCCCAGTAACTGTGTATGTGAGAAACAGCATAACAAACACACTCATAATATCAGTATGCTTATTTATATGCCCATGTGTCTATTTGCTAGAGAACACATTTCAAAAAGGAGCATGACCAGGAACTTTTTTAAAACTGAATATGTAATGTATTGGCCACAACTGTTTTAAATCACTTGCTTAATATCTGACCTACATTGCTGTATTGTTTAACAGTTGCTGCTACTGAAAGCCAGACTGGCTGTCTCCAAGCTGATAATGAGGCTTGGGGCGGGAAACTGTTACTTTAAACCAGCGGTTCTCAACCTATGGGTCGCGACCCCATTTGGGGTCGATCGACCATTTCACGGGGGTCGCCAAGCAAGGCTGTCCGCCATTTTTTCCCCTTTTCCGGTGGGCGCCTTACCTCCCTTGAGCTGGGCCAGCTGGTGGTCGGCCTGCTCCATCTCTGCCGCTTGCCAGCTACGCCTCGGCCGGCGCAGGGGGCGGAACCACGCATGCGCAGCGCTCCCGGGCAGGGAAAGTCCTCAACTTACGACCGGTTGGGTAGTCCTCGACTTATGACCGGTTTAGTCCTCGACTTACGACCGGTTTAGTCCTCGACTTACGACCGGTTTAGTACTCGACTTACGATCAGTTGGGGGTCGCGGCATTAAAAAATTTGAGAACCACTGCTTTAAACCTATTGGTTGCCACCTAGAGGCTAACTGTATAAATAGCTGTGCAGCAGCCTTCAGGGCTGCTTCTGTTCTGAGTTAATAAACTTGTTGCTGTTTGAACACTCTGCCTCATTCAATGCCTAAAGAACCGAAGATATAACAGAATACATGCTGATTAAAATAAAATGTCCATAAGATAAATTATCCTATTTCTAAAATTAATTGATCTCTATCTATAAAAAGATGTTGAAGAAAATGTGATGGAGATGGAAGAAGGAGAAGGGGTACATAAACTGTCCAGGAAAGAAAGAGAGGAAGGGAAATCACAAATGATGGCCGCAAAGTAAGGCAATCCCCAGTGCACAGCCCATTGGAAACCAGGCCACGCAAGCAGCAAGTGAGCATGCAATGGAACTCCATTTGTGTGCGCAAGGCCATACCTTCCCCCTGCTGCTGCTGCCCTCCACCACTGCTGCTGCTGGTCCGCAGAGCTGGAAAGGTTGGGGACCACTGAAGTAAGGAATGGAGCAAACGGAAGAAAAAAAAAAGAGACAAACTATCCATAGGAGTTAGAAAAAAAATGTCACAGAAACAACACTTCCCATGCTAATTCATCCAAGGCATTCAGCTTTTCAGTTTCTATATATCCATGTTTTCAATCCCATCTTCTATTCTTAAAAGATGAGTATTCCTTGTTATGAGGTAATTATTTCTGTGGATGAGAAAACTTGTCTTCCTGCTGGATTAGTTTCTGAATATTTATGGCTCTCAAAAGGAGTAGCAGAAGATTTCCTCTTTGTTTGGTAGCAACACCCGGCCAATTTGACTGATCTCAGAAGCTAAGCAAGATTGGCCCCGATTGTTCCTTGGGGAACCACCTAGGAATTCCAGATTATTTAGCTAGACTGGGAAGTTTGAAAAAATATCCTGGAAGAAGACAAGTGCCAATCATGTTCATAACGCTGCCAAGAAAGTTGCATGGATGCCATCATTTAAAGTTCAGCTTGACTTGAGGGCATTGTTACCTTTCATCTTATCCTAAGAAAGCCAACTGTTTAACGGGAAAGAACAACGGCAGTTATCTTTTCTTTGTGCATTTAATTTGCAGATCTGGAACAGACATGTGAGATGAACTTGGATGTTAAAGAACTGAATAGCTGAGTTGAAAACATTTCTGAATAATTCTATGTATCCTTCGCATAGTTCCCCATCTGCTGATCTCAAAGCATCCTTATCATAGTAGTTTTTCTATTCTTGGGCTAGCTTATTACTTTCCGTGACAACCCAGATGTGAAGAAAGTTTACTAAATGCCTGACTTTGAAAATAACTTCAATGTGCAGGTCATTGGGCATTTTTAATCTTCTAAATTCCCCAGTATTGATTGGCAGAATAGAAGCTTATGTTTGCTGATGAAAACATGTTGCTGTTGTTCAAACTACTGATAACTCTTATCCTTGCATTTTATACTGTGTACTGGGTTGACCCTTTCTCTGTTCTTGAAAGATTGTTATAACATCTTCTAAAACTTTTGAAAATAGTGCTTTAGGGTATAATGTAACTAATGGACCTTGGTATGGAGAAAATAAGACTCTGGATTTATAGTCAGCCAACTCCATACTACAACATATGAGTGCACGAGCTTTGTGATTCCTCATTTGATTTGAAAAAGAGATTAAATTTCTTGACTTGTCTACAAATGGGGGCATACAAATTGTGAATGAAGCTTCTCAGTATTAACATGAGCTCTTGTATTATCCTTCAGACACATGTTGAGTAAAAATTACATCATAATACATTTGCTATTGCTACCATAATATAATAATGCTTCCAAAGTGGAGATCCAAATAGTTTTCATATTTGGAAGTTCACTTGAAATCTGGGTATTATCAAAATAAGGCTACAACCAATATGGTCTTCAAAATCTTTAAACAAAACCTATCATAACTCCCCGTGACCCTCTTGATTTCTATTTTATTAGTATTATAGCTAGAGTTATCATTATTGATTTCAACCTGGAACAACTCATGCTCTGACTTTTATGTTCATGAGCCAAATAAGAAAAGACATTTTTAAGAAGAATGTGGTCTCTTCTTGAAAATTTGATGATTATAGCCTATTACAGTAGCAGCTGAAGTAGGGGTTCAAGCTGCATGTGATCTACAGCATTTATTCTGTAGCCTCCAGAATCCTTCAAAGCATTGTCTCCAAACATTTCTTACAATATTAAGAATTTAGGTGTAGTTTAAGAAAATAAATAAATGGCTTACCCTTTCCTCCCAAATTGGGGACCTGACCATATCCATTATTGAAGTGTAGCCTTTGTCATATGGTCCTTTAGTTAACCACAATTGTGCACCCTTGGGCTAGAAGGTCTGAAGCTTTGTTTTCTGAGCAAGCAAGCAAAATAGTTGGATACTTTAGCATTCTTTTCATAGTATGTCAGCTGAGAAAGATCACAGAGAAAAGGGAGAGAAGTTTTACTCTGTGTGCATTCATATGTGTGTGTGTGATTATGTCTGCAATTGCTTATCTGTGCATGAGTGTACTTCTCTTCATGTTATTATCCAGCTCTGCATGCGGTCCTTGGGGCTGAAAAGTTTTTCTCATGTGCAACTAATAGCCCCTTTCTGTGCATTTAATGCACCCACCCAATTCAGAAGATAACCAACAAAACATTTCCAAATGCCCTGATAATGAGAAATAGATGTGTGCATTAGTACACAAATAGGTTGTGCACAAACAGCTTGTGCTTAGTATAACACTTGCTCTATCTCTTGTGGTCTTATAACATACTTTTATAGAAAGCATATTTTTTTTCAAATAATTTATTAATGGCATGGTTGTATCATTCTCAAATCTGTGTCTGGGCACAGACTTATAGCATAATTAGTTAGAATCATAGAATCATAGGCCTGGAAGGAGCCTTGAAAGTCTTCTAGTCCAATCCCTTGCCCAAGGTGTGGGAGACCTTATACCACCCTAATAAAGTAGTGGAAAAAAATGAAGTCACCTTTCAAAAGATACAGGTTCTCATCTGGGATTAATTTCCTTTGTCCTTCCCTTTCTGCAGCTTGTCTAAGATGATTTTCTTTTTTAAAAAAGTGGAAATAGTTAAGCTCAACCCAGCTCCTCGCTCTATAAGATAAATGTTTCAAAGAGTGATTCAATGAAACAGAAGGGAAATGACCAGCATGGCCAAATTGTCAGGGACTGGATCTTCTAAATGTACAGTATCTGGATGATTTCCTTTTATTGTTTGGATGAGAAGGAATATGAAAGGGGTTCAATTAGGCAATTTCCTCATCTTGTCAAAGAGTAATGTCCTTTATAGATTTCCCACTGCCTACTTTTAGTATAGTTTCAATGTGACACTTGAGTAATTGCTACTCACCCTTTCTATCTGTGATTTACTTTGTATTTCCTCTTGCAGGTGACAGTTAATGCATCTTGTCTGTTGCTGCTGCTGTTGTGAAATAAACAATTACTTGAAAACAGTAAGAACAAATAGCAGTGATTAGGCATAAGAAGTGTGTTTACTTTTTTTGATTTGTCTATTAGTTGTTCTGCTAAATTGTCTCATTGATTGAAAAGAAACTGAGGTTCCATCAGTGTATTATTATATTCCCCTGAATATAATAATGGCTTCCCAGTTGTTCTTGGATTATCATTCCCATATCTCTCATCACAGGGAACTGAGACGAGTCAAATTGTAACAAAATATGAAAGGGTGCAGGCTCTCTTCTTTTAGGGCAAGGTGATCTTTTTCTCTTAATTCTGTCAGGCAGAGTTGACTTGATGTTGCTCCAGATTGATGGAGAGCAGATTTAATTATTCATCCAACCACATATCTGCTCATCAGCACAAACCATTTGCATTTCCTTCACAGCTTCAGATATTTCCTCCTCCCAACTTGGAGTTCTATTTTTTGTTATTCTTTTAGTTCTTTGTTATTAGAATGCCATCTAAGAAGAAATGTACTGGATCAAGTTTCATCAAAAGCAGTCTTTCAGTGTCAACAATGGCTTCTCAAAGTTTTTCTCTATTTATTCCAAAGGTCTGGCTTTCAAGAATAGATTGGAGCTCAAAAGCTCTATTTACTTGTGCATGAATTTGATTCACAAATTATACCTTGTATGCACAAGAATGGACTCATAAGCTGCTCTAAAACATTTGTATATAATGGTATTTTGTTTTATTAAGTTCTCTACTGCATTCATATTAGATCTTCTGAAAGGAGCAGTATCATAATAATAAAATGATCAGAATGCAATCCTTTTTAAAATGAATGACTTCTGCACTTTGGATCAAACATCATAGTGATGAAACATGTTGTTTATCATCATTTGAACATATGCATGTTATCATGGACTATTAGATTGAAGAATTAAGTATTAAGCATAGTATGAGGCAATGAAAATGGGTTGGCCTCCCAAGATACATCATGGATTGTCTAACTAACAATGGCTTGTTGAAAAAAAATCACATTACATGAATAGAATAGAATAACAGAGTTGGAAGGGACCTTGGATGTCTTCTAGTCCAACCCCTTGCTCAGGCAGAAAAACCTAAACCATTTCAGACAAATGGTTGTCCAATCTCTTCTTAAAAACTTCCAGTGTTGGAGCATTCACAGGCAGGTTGTTCCACAGATTAATTGTTCTAACTGTCAGGAAATTTCTTCTTAGTTCTAGGTTGCTTCTCTCCTTGATTAATTTACATCCATTGCTTCTTGTCCTGCCCTCAAGTGCTTTGGAAAATAGTTTGACTCCCTTTTCTTTGTGGCAGCCCCTGAGCTATTGGAACACTGCTATCATCTCACCCCTAGTCCTTCTTTTCATTAAACGTTTTCTTTTCACCCCTAGTCCTTCTTTTCATTTTCATACCATTTCCAGCAACCGTTCTTTATATGCTTTAGCCTCCAATCCCCTAATCATCTTTGTTACTCTTCTCTGCACTTTTTCTAGAGCAGGGGTGCCAAACTCGCAACATCACGTGACATGTCGCGATGTATCACAACTTTTTTTTCCATTGCCAGCAATGGGGTGGGTGTGGTTTTGGCATGATGCATCCGGCCCGCGGATTGGCAGTTTGACATCCCTGTTCTAGAGTCTCAACATCTTTTCTACATTGTGGTGACCAAATTGTACATCATGGTGACCAAATGGCAGGCTAACCAATACCAAACAAGCCATGGTTTGGTTCAGTATAGTCTGTGAATGCTGTTGCACTAGATTCTCTATTATATATGTTTGCTGGTTGTATCTGTTGACACAAAGCATTAATGCTGAACAGAACTTACCATATTTTTCCATCTATAAGATGCACCCTTGTATAAGACACTCTGGCATGTGAGTTTCTCCATGCCAATCAGCTGTTTGGCGAAGTGCCAAACAGCTGAGCCGGCAAATCCGGAAGTTCGGCTGGCTGACGATCTTGCCCCCTCCCCCCTCCCATTAGTGGCAAGCCCACAGGGGCTTGACACCTGTACCAGGCAGCATGGCAACCCACACAGGCATGCCCTGGGCTGCGGAGGTTACCATTATTTTTCCGTGTATAAGATGCTGCACTTGTATAAGACACACCTGATTTTTGAACAGGGTGTTTGCAGGAAAAAATAGCATCTTATACATGGAAAAATATGGTAATATTGATGTAACTATGCATAATTTGGGCTACAAATAGGCAGCCTTGCAGAAGTCTTATAATTAATGTAGCATATTCACTGTGGTTTGTTTTAATCCTGTATCTCTGATCCATTGAACATAAAGCATTTTGTGTTTTATGCCATTTAGGTGCACCTTTTTAAAAAACAAAACACTTTCCTCTGTGGGTTGAGGATTCAACAAGTGATTCTTTTCAACTTCTCTGCCTCCCTGAATGGGCACTTGCTTTCCAAAGCCATTACTTAAAATGAAGAGAGGAACGTAATGTGCTGCAGATATATCCTCTGGAAGTAGCTGCTCAATCAAGAGAATGACAAAATGATGGTGCTCTAGTTGAGAGGCTCTCCAGACTGCAGTAAAAGAGCCATAAAACATTGTAAAAACAGTTTCAAGCATTGCCTTCCCTATTCAGTAGTGAGAAGAATTTTTAAAAAGCAAGTGAAAGAAAAAATCAATCACATAATCTTGGCTGGAAACAAATGTACATGGAATGATTACAAAAAGTAAAAACAGATTTCATGCATCATGTTAAGCCAGAATTTGATTAATCATGATTTATTGATTAAATCACTATTGGCTTGACTTCTACAATACCCAAAGGTATAAAGTTTGATGCATAAAGTCTTCCACATTTGTATTAGATCTTCTGAAAGGAGTAGTGGCATAATAATAAAATGATCAGAATGCAATCCTTTTTAAAATGAATGACTTCTACCCTTTGGATCAAAAATCATAGTGATGCATCATGCTAAGCTATAATCAAACATATTATTGTATTAAAGTATTGTGTTAATACTCCACAAAATAGTTTTCTGTGATTCACAGAACCAATATTTAGTCAGCCATCTTTTAACATGGCATACTGTCAATCCAAGCAACTTAGACAGTTGGTTAAATTAATCATGGGTAGATGCATTGAATGAAATTGCCACAGACCTCCTGTTTTTACATGTTTTTTATATATACTTAAAACCCATGAATGCTAATAAGGAAGATGGGGAAAGTTTGAGCTTGCTAACTGTTAAAAAAAACAACAAAAAAGGAAAGCTATTCCATATTAAAAATAGTAACATTGGAATATTCATATATACATACCCTCACTCTTTAGGATATTCAGTGTGATACAGAGTACATAAAATGAGTAACCAAAGAGATAAAATGAGATAAAACGAGAAAAAGAAACTGCTAAAAGTAAGTTAGAGTTCCACTATTCACTATATTTCTGCACACTTTTAGGCCTTTGCAAACCATCAAAGCCCTATCATGGCCGTGATGGTGCAGTGATTAGAATGCTAATTGTGCCGACTGCCAGCAGTTGGATCTTCACCAGCTTAAGACTGACTCAGCCTTCCATCCTTCTGAGATCAGTAAAATGAGAACCCAGATTGTTGGCGGCAATATGGTGACTCTGTAAACTGCTTAGAGATGACTGTAAAGCACTGTGAAGCAATATATAAGTCTAAGTGGTATTGCTGTTGCTATCATTCCACATATTGCTTCAGAATCTGCATTTTGTCCTTTAGACTTCTCATCTCTTTCTTTTGGAGAGTCTCATCAATTCCATCCAACCATCACTTTATTGTTTTCATTTTCCTCTTCAGTCCATTCACTGTTCTTTCATATAATTGTTTTGCTATACCATCCTTATTATTATTTCTGTGTGATCAAACCACCTCCATGTAATTTTTTTTTTGCACTGGCCCCATTGAATTGGAAAAATAATGTCCTGTTTATCTTGGTGAGAAATGATCATAAACAGGCTCATTTCTTAAAAAAAAATATTTTATAATGTTTCTATCAACCAGCAACTTTCTTTCCTAACTGGTTGTGAGACAACTGTTCTCAGAGCCATAAATTGTTGGCTGTCCTAGAGCCCTTCATCACTAAGTATTTGTGTCTGGCATTTTGCTTTTTCTTGTTGGAGCTTATGCACGAGAACAATTGATCTACAGATAGCAAAGTATGACACCATCAGACTTTGAAAGATTATACTCTCCATGCTTCATAAATTATATTGGTTACACCTTTCTTTTCCCAGAAAGCCAAATACCTATATATTCCCTCCCCCAAGTTAATAAAAATGAATGCTCTTTATTACCTCCCAAGTGTTAAAAAAGAAGATAAAAAGACAAACTTTGTTCCTTGCAATAAGTCAAAACTGACTGATTCTGTATTAGACCAACATATTCAAAAAACAGTTTGCATGAAACGTGGAAGTATCATTATTCCATATCATTGAAATGCTGATAAAAATGTCTGCAATTAATTAAGCAAGGCAACCAGGTTAACTTTCCAAGAGAGGATTTATGCACCCCAAGGACTAGTGGGCAAGCATTCAACAAAATGCTTTTCTTTGCATTCGGCAAACATCAATATGTTCCCCCCCTCTTTTTCTTCTTTTTACATTAAAATAAAGTCCCATCTACTGAGAGAAAGCACGAACACTCTGTAGTGTACAGGCTGCTCCTACTGATAGTGATTGATCAAACTCTCCAGAGTTTTCAAACAGACATTTTGACACATCTAGATGGAATTGCAGGGAAATTTTCTTTCCTGCTGCTGGACTATGGACTTTCCAAATGAACAGACTAGACTCCCATATGTTTATTATCATGACCAAAACTAGGGGTCACATGGGTGAGGTTTGCAACACAGCTGCAGGAGGAAGCAAATGACATTTGAAGTTTGATTGTTTAGGTCACTCTTTTCACCCCTAACTCCCTTCTTCCCAGTTGCTTTTCCAGTTTGAGATGTGAATTGCACAGAGGCTTGTGGATGAAAAAGCAGGTTGGTTCTTGAGAAATGATCAAGGCAGAGGGCAAAGGGCTTGTCGCAACCATTCTTCTGTTCATGCTTCCATCCTGCAGGGATGGTGTAACAGCATCTCTCTAGAAGTTGTTGATTTTTTAAATCAGATCCTGCCTTTATTTTGTAGAACACAAGGAGGCATACATAATATTCTTTCCTCCCTGTGAGATGGGTTGGGCTGAGAGACTGTGATGGGTCCAAAGTCACCCAGCTGATTTCCATATCTAAGGGAAGAGTAGAACTTACAATCTCCCAGTTTCTTAATTGCTATACCAATATTGAATGACAATTTCTTACATTCATTGGCCCTTCTGACTAGGACTATTGGGAGTTGTAGTTCAGCATTATCTGAAGAACCATATATTTCACACCCCAAATTTAATAGGACCACATAGAGTAAACATTACACCATGAAAACCAAGCATGGACTAGTTTGTCCTCAGTGAAGGAAATGTCAAAATGAATTGCTTTTGAATCGTAGATGAGGCTAATGTAGCCTGACTCTTTAATCTCAAGAATCATAGGCCATGCCTGATTTTCTATTAAGTCACATACAATTTCCACTCTATGGCAGATCCTCCCCACCAGCTGGTTTCATCATTTTGACTTTCAAATGTCCCTCAAAATCTAATTGTGCCTCTGATCTGGTGAATTATTAAGATGGCTACATTATTATTTACATCTCTTCACCTAATATTCTTCTTTTTTAGTTTTTTTTAGTTTTTAATAATAATAATAATATTGATTATTTCAGTATTTATTAACTATCTGTGTTTAGCTCTGTTTTATGCTGCTCAGAGTCACGATGTGAGGTGGATGGCTTTATACATTCGATAAATAAATAAATAAATAAAACAAGTGTTTTATGATAATCCATTCTGTGATCTATCCTGATTTTAAGAAACACCTGCTTAGTGATGTATCAGTCCAGACTTTGGTAGCCACCAGACTGGGGTTAGCAAGAAAAGGAAGCCAGCAATCAGCCAGATGAAAAATAGTATTGAGGAAGGAAGAAATTTCTGGATCTCCTTTGCTATAATCACTGCTCTCTAATGTGTGGATGAAAACTCTCAACTCAACCAACTCAACCTTTAGACACCTCCCTAATGCTGGCACTTTTCAAGTGACTCAACATCATAATCTTATATATCACTATAGTTTAAAAAAGAAAACTGTAGGGTCACATAATTTGTTTTAAAAAAACAAAACTGATTATAAAATAAAATAAGGCACTTTCTTCTGAACAGAAATAAGCAGGTTTTAAAGTTATGTACATATTTGCACTTCTTCCTTTCTCTTTTTTTTTTCATTTTTAGCATCACCAACTGCTTTAGCCAAGCTTCTTCCCTTTAATTCTTCATTGATTAGCTTGGCTCCAACCTGCTTGAATCTTATTTCCTGTAGTAATGAAAACTGACGGAGTCCATGAGGGAAAAAAAAATCTTGAATTAAAGAGCAAACTGTACTCTCAACAGTGACAAATAAATGGAGATAAACAATTTCCCTCGCTTGAGGAAGTCCACGCTGTGTGCACAGGGCAGGGTGGAAGATGCCTGTTCTGCTGAAGATCTGAAGATTCCCTCATGAATACTGGAAATGTTTAAGACTACATAAGTCACCGTGTGTTGTTATTGTCAGACTGACATTCAGGCAAGTTCTGCTTTCCTTCTGATTGCTGAGTAGCTCAACAGGAACAACCATGTGGCATTTTTCATAGCCAATAAATAAAAGAAACAATAACAAAACCAGTCCCAAGGTATGAGCACTTTCCTCACCCCATCCATCTCTTTATCCTTCTAGTATACTGCTCTTTTAATGAATTATAAGGAGGACCTTTCTGGATGGCCAAAATGAGGGTTTGCCTTGGACATTAGCTAAAAGCAACATTAAGCAATGCTTGGTGGCTTAATATTCGTGAGTGTACTGTCTGCAGAGTGTTAGTACAACACAACAAAAAAGCAAAAACAAAACACTGTTCTTAGAGTGCCTGAATACTAAATAGGAGCATGAAGTTTAGCATTAGAAAAAAAAAATTGGAGCTGTATTCTTTTATCCCTTTTAGTAGTCTTTTAGCTTAGACAAGAGAGCTCTACACAGTGCTATATTTTTCTAGATAAAAATCCCTACAGTATTTTGCATAAGCCATAAAACTTGATTTCTTAATTAAGCCAACAAATAAGGTAGCATAGAAAGCTATTTATCCTAACACCAGCCTTGGTCAGAAAAGCAACACCCTCAGAATTTAATAACAGAATCACTGTCATCTTCCAACTCAAAGAAAGCCTTTGGGGGCCATGTTTGTTTGGTTTTGTTTTTTTTAAAGAGAATGCCAGTGCTGTTTTCTATGGAAAATGGAGAAAATAAAACAGAGGGGAGGTTAAAAACAGCTCAGTGAATCTTAATTCCAGGTAAAGACTAAAATAATTTCAAGGCATGTTAGCCTTGCAGACTGTTAAATCAGCCTCCACATCCTGAACAGAGAGAATTGTTTTAATGAAATAACATCTGACAAAATTCTTTTGTACTGAGATCCTATTTTGTTTCTGCTCTGATGTTAAAGAGAGGTTATCCATGTGCTGATACAAGCCTGGCTATATGGTTCAGCTCTGGCATTTGGGCAGTAGTGATGAAGTGGTCCGGAGCTGGGAGTAATATCTCCCCTCCCCTCCAATCCCTGGCAGATCAGGCACGAGACGTCTGATGTGAAGTGTGGCCAGGCATTATACAGGCTCATCACTTACTTCAATAGATCAATGCCCTGACTGACAGGGTAAAGCGAGCGAGCCCACACCCTCGCCCTGGTCAATAGCTCTCCTGGGAGCAATTCTTCAACTCTGAGAGAGACAGCAAGCAAGACTGAAAAAGAACATGACAGGGAGTGAATGAGCACACTTTTCTTTTGCCTCATGGACTGGAGGAAAATATATTAAATTAGCAGTCTGGGCTGGATGGGTGGAAAACTCCTTCATCTTCTCTATCTTACCATGAATCAAATAAAGCCTCACTCATCTAGAATGCAATCACCAACACGTCCTTGGCTGTCAAATAGATCTACAATTATTCAGCCACAATCCTAGAGACTAATGTTGCTACTAATCTCTAGGAACTGTAGTATGTGTATGTGTTTATATACATACACATCTCTATCATCTCTCTATATGTCTCTATCATCTATCTATCTAATCTATGAAATATGTTTCATTGTGTTAAATGGCTTGCTCCCATATACGTGTTCCTATAATTGCAGTCATACGTATATATTTTTCATTGGATTGAACATTAAACGGGTGGGTAGGGAGTGGGGTAATTTCCCCCCCTCTCTTTTCCATTCCTTCTGCTGCCTCCTTACTAGGAAGGCAGCTATCATTCACTGGGCAACTGACTATTTTCTGGGGAGATGGACATGATGAAGGGTTTGGGTGTGTAAGATATCAAGGCTCCACAAATGCAAGATTCTAGCCAAACCTGCTGAGATCTTCTGATGAGCAGATCAGGAAAGCAGGGAATAAGTAAGCATTAACCATCAATGGACATTCTGTGGGCTAGAGATATGGGAAAACCCAAGCTTCTTCTCATAAGAAAAGATGATGCTGCAAGACAGCTTGAAGTATTGGAGATGTACCATTCCTATTCACTCAGTAACTGTCAAATATTGTATTTGGCTACCATTTTATGGATTACAATTCTCTCCATCTCCATCATCTCCATCTCTGATCCCATATGATCCACACATACCCCATTTATAGCCAAATTTATTATTATTATTATTATTATTATTATTACTTTAATTTATACCCCGCCCTTCTCACGAGGGACTCAGGGCGGCTTACAGGTAAATAAAA